>NW_021620801.1:4983809-4992559 GCF_004785775.1 Grammomys surdaster | reverse complement strand
AGAGAGAGAGAGAGAGAGAGAGAGAGAGAGAGAGAGAGAGAGAGAGAATGAGAATCCTGGAACAGAAAGCAGAGAAATGGGTACCGGTGCCTTGCTGGGCTTGCATCCCTGTTCTGCCATCTGTAGGTCTGCTCTTTCTGTGATCTGGAGAGGTCCCTTCAGCTTGTACATATTGGAATCTACAGATGGCAAAGCATCATGTAGATAGGAGGGGTGAGGACAGGACTTGGTGAGCAGCAGGGGAAGATACTGTCTGAAAAAGCAGTCTAGAATCTGGGGGCAGACATGGTTCCTGTTATCCTATATGGAAACCTGGCCATACTGGCTGAAGGGCACAGCCCATGACTTGCTCTTTATCACCCCCAGTGTCATTACTGACTGTGACCTTAAGTCACCTTCTTGAATTATCCTACTCATGAAAATTTACAGAGATTCCAGTGTGTGACCGGGAGGGGTCCACCAGTGCCAACTTCTGGAACTGTGGTCATTGTCATTAGAATTATCCATGGCCTGTGAGTCCATTGGGTCTGACATGGAGCCACTAGGCTCTTGCTTATTGCTAATTTATGGGTATATGGAAGACATTTGCCCTTGGCACCTCTTATTGCTAAATAAGGACGCCTCCCCAAGCCAGGTTCATGACGGTGACTATTGGGGGAACAAAGATTAGCACAGGAGCTGTATGTAAGCCGGGCAATCTTCCCAAAGAGAGCTCTGAGCCCATCCTCGCCCCCCTTCCAGTCTTTGGACTCACCATGGCTTGGCTGGATGTGGAATCTAGGCTAGGGTAAGTTAGCCCTGCTCCTGGGATCACAGTGAAGATGTCTGCCCCAGAGTCTCACTGCACAGCAGGCTTAGATGTGGGTAAGTTTCTCCTCAGATATTTAGGCACATTGACACTTTTTCTCCTATCCTTCCCTTTCATCAGAATGCCTTATTTATTTACAGGTTGCTGGTGTGTGTCTCTTCACAAAAGATTGAGAGCCCCATTCTGGCAAGAGATGAAACTCCATGCCTGCCTCTCAATTCCCATCTGCTCTCAAGAATGAGGGTAGGTCCTGCACAGCCCCAAGCTTCTCCTGGAAAGGGTGGTCCCCTTCCTCCTGTGCCCTTGTCTGCTTGGAACTGAGCATGGGAAGTCAGTAGACACATCTTTTGGTATCCTGTCTCTGAGGATGGGATCTGTCTTGGTGTTACTTACAGAGGAGCTGCCAGCATCAAGGCACTGAGGTCTGCTAGTACTTGACTCAGGACCTGGCAGTGGTAGTCTGCAGGACATAGGCATGGACTACCTCCTGCCTAGCACCTGGAGCTGAAAGACAGGTTCCTCCAAAGAAGAAAGGGCCCCCCACCTTCTAGGAGGAATCTTGTCACTTGATGCCCCTACTGTACAAGAAGAAATGCCTCCAGCCCTCCAACCCTGGCCATGCAGAGCCAGGGGAAGCCCCCAGACCACCTCAGCCCTGCAGCAATGCCTGTAAATCTGGCTCTTCTCAAAGTTTCTCTTTCTCCACTTGCTAAATCTCTAGTTGCTTCTCTGATAGTTTCAATGTCTGTTTCCGTTTCTTTAATTTTCACTAAGCTGTAAACATTCATCATAAACTAAGGCAGCAAACAGACGAAGGCTTTGCTCCTCTACCAGCATGTAAGTATCCCTCCTTGTTCTCAGTTATGTACCTTTATTAGTGAAATGCTGTTTAAACCCTTAGACTCCCACCCTCATTTTTCACCATTAAATAATTAATTTATTTACTTTATATGCCCATCACAGCTTCCCCTCCCTCCTACCTTCCTAGTTCCTCTTACCTTCTTCCGCCCCCATCAGAGAAGACAAACATGGTATATATTCATTTATCAGTCATAAAGTAAAGGATAACCATGCTACAATCCACAGACCCAAATGCTTGAATCTCACTAAGAAGAGGAAATAAAATAGACATGGGGGTAGATGGATGAAGGGAATGGGATGCAAGAGGGCTTGGGGAGGGGAACAAGAAAGATTAAGTATAGGGAGGACAGAGGAAAAGAGAGCTGGGAGAAAAAACTGGAATCAGTGGGGCATGGGCATCTCTAGGACAAGCTAGAAAGCTAGGACAATGGCAACCCCCAGGAATCTATGAGGGTGATCCTAGCTAAGACTCCTAGCAACAGGAGATCTGGAGTCTGAAATGGCCACCTCCTATAACCAGCAAGATTTCCAATTGAAGGATAAGGACTCCAATACAGCCACAAAACCTTCAACCCACAATCTGTCCTGCCTACAAGATGTCCAGGGATAAAGAGGGAGCAGAAACTGAGGCAACGGCCAACCAAGGATGGCCCACCTTGAGATCCATGCCATGAGAGAGCCCAACCCTGACACTATTAATGATATTCTGCTGTACTTGCAGACAGGGATCTAACAAAATCGTCATCAGAGATACTTCACCATGCAACTGATGGAAACAGATACAGAGACCACAGCCAGACTCCAGCCCTTTTAAGACCAGGTGAGGTGTGTAATTTTCCTCCCCATCTCTTCTGGCTCAGAATGAACTATCTCTGGTTCTGTATACTGGCACTGGTCAAGCTGTTCCCAATGTACATACTTCCTTGGCAGCCGAGTCATGTGACAAGCCTGACTTCTCTCTGTGGAGACCTTAGCACCCAGGACAGTTCTGGACTCTGGCAGAGATGTGATATACAGTGGTTTCTACATCGCTTGACTCAGCCTCCTTTGGAAAAGGCATAGGCTTGGGAGCTCCTTTAGAGCAAAGGGACCTTGGGTGAAGTTCACATCTCTTCAGCTGGCCCATGCCATCTGGAAGCTGTGGATACTCTTGGGCAGAGGAACTGGCTACCTCAGCTTGAGTCTACTTCAGAGAGGGAATGAATGTGGGTTAAAGGAAGGAAGGGGATCAGGTCTGTGTCATCTTGTACAGCAGCTCCTTGGCTGACCTGAGAAACAGTTCCCAGGAATTAGAGTGCCACTTCCCAGAGCACAGGTCTTTAGGAAGACTGAGATTTGGGGAGGAGAGGGTTGAGATACCCCCAGTATCCCCATTATGACACACAGAGTTGGCCTGTCCTCTCCTAGCTCAGCCTGATGATGACTTTCTTGGATCATCTGTTTCCTGGGTGTCCTCAGTCTCTGGCAGATCTTCCTCAAATCTAGCCTCAATCCCCAGAGGTCTCTCCTATCATACCTGTTCTGTGGGTGACGAGCTGACCCATAGCATCCCTTTCTAGAGTTCCTTACCAGTAGTCACCCAGGATCTTGCCAGGTAAAGGCTCACCCCCTTACCTGTCAGCAATCATGCCTAGGCCAGAGTGCTCCTGAGGGTATCTGGGCTCTTCTGATGCAGAACTGGCCATGGGGATAAACCATGCACTCATGAGGATAAGTCAACACTCATGGCCAGTGTGATCTGGTTACTCCAGGTGACCAGGGAACACTAGAACTAAAGGGGTCCCTTGGTTCCCAGAAGGCAGTAACAGCCAGTTGGGCAGGAGTAAAGGAGTAGTCACAGTCCTGGACTATGTTTAGAGGCTACTATTGCCCTTTAGCCGTGTCTTCTGGCAGAAAACATGGCCAGAATTGAGCCTGACATTGGGGTGGGAACTTTCTTGGCTAACACCCTCCCAGACAACGTTACCTAAGACAGCAGGCTGAACTCAGAGTGCTAGTCATGGACCCATCCTGTGGGTTCCACGAGGTTAGATTGATGGTGGGGTATTTTTTGTTGTTGTTGAGAGGTGGGGAATGAAGGAGTTCTGAGCAAGCATCTGCATTGCTATCCAGCTGCCTGGGTGAGGCTGGGTCTCCACCCTAAGGCAGAGTTGTACAGGTTCCATCCCCTTTCCACTCACTCCCAGAAGAGGCTCCCTTTCCAAGCAAGGATCAAGCAGGTATTTGAGACTACTGACGGTCCCCAGATGGGCAGGCTTAAGAAGGAGCTTGGGGACTGTAAGTCCCCACAGGATACATGTGCCCAAGATAGCCAGGGATAGGGGCTCGGTGCTCATCAATTGGAACCTGGTCTCCTGACCATCACAGTGACATCACCATGCCCTGGCTCCACTGTGTAACATTTCACAGAAACCTGGTCTCCCTTCATCCATGTTCAAGACCAGGGTATAGCCTTCTGGCCATCTCCTGAGCATGGAAATCTGAGGCTTGGGCCAACTAAGTACTCTGAGAACAGGTCCTAGAGTCCCTCACTAGATGAGGCCAAACCTTAATCTAGAGGTAAAGCCTTCACTGGATCAGAAATGGGATGAGGTTCAGAGAAGTCTTGCCTTGACCTGCCTCCAGCTCCCATGAATTTTCAGCCCTTAAGAAATGGTAGCACTCACCCAGGTATGTTCTCTTCATCTGGCTGTGTCAGCTGAGCCTGGGTATGGGTGCTGCCTGCTGGGAATGGAGAACAGCCTTTGGCTTCGTCTACATCTGAGTAAGGGCCAAAGGTGCCTGGCTGGTGTAGGATGGGGTAGGTGGCTTTGTGGAGGTGGAAGAGTCTGGCAGGGCATCCCAGACACAGGCAGACCACTGGGGAAAAAACAGTCATGTCAAAGGCTCTAGGCCCCAGCCCCTCATGATGCTTTCTGGGATATTGGGACAGAACAGTTGCCTTTTCACCATTTAGGGGTTTGAGGCGTGGAACTGGGCCTGTCCTCACGATGCAAAACTGTTGACCCTACTTACCATGCTATCTGGTCTTTCCATTGTGTGCTTGGTGCCCAAGGCCTTTGGGCTAGCTCCCAAAGACCTTATTGCATAACCTGAGTATGTATGATTGGAAGTCCCTCCCAGAAGTCCTAACCGCTTCTTGGGTCTTCCTCTCTTTAAAATAAAGGTCCTCATGATAGCCATTCCTAAATGTGCTACATATATGCCATGGCTGTACACAGTGCTGGGCACTCTGATGCCTCACTGAGAGGCTCTTTCCAGTAGCACACCTTAGGAGAGGGGCAACCTGGAGATACTAGTTTCACATTAGACCCCTATTTCCTTTCCCCACAGCTCTGCACTTCTCACCTCATTCTGTGACCATCATACCATAGCGAGCAAGCAACAAGACAGCGGTGCCATGCTCAGGGGCACAGGAAACTGACTGCCTTTCCTAGTTCTCCTCCAGGAGCCCTTAGTCCAGCTTGGGGAGCTTCTATCCAACCTCCAGACATCTACCAAGTCTTAATCTGCACTATCTCCCGACTCCTGCCAACTTAGTGCTGTCCTTTCTGAGAGGTCCTGGCCTCCAAGAACTGCCCTAGGTTCTTAGATAACAAACCTAGAATGTACACACTCTTGTTTTCTGTCCCCTCCAGGACTGGCTTCAGTGTATCTGGCAATGCTCTCTATTTTCAGTATAAACAGTTGGCTTCCTTTTCTCCCATCCTCAGCACATGTGCCAGACACATTACCCTTCTGTCTCTGCCAAAGTTCTGTGTGGCATAACCCAGGCTGCCTTAGTCTTTTGTGTAGAGTCCCTGACTCTTCCAGATGAGGCTAGAGATCGAATTTCCTGGAGCTGAGCTTGAAGGGACCTGATTGCAAACATAGATATGACTTTTTTTTTTCATCTTTATTCCTCGGGGACACCTGGACAAGCTGCTGGCCTGTGATTGAGACTTCAGTGTCAGTCTCTGTAGCTGTGTTTCCTTCTGGGCAGGTAGAAAGCAGAACCCAGTACAGTGTCTCTGGGCAGGACCTGATGTTTCTTCTTCTTATCCTAAGAGCTCCAAGATAGGCACAACCCAAGGGAAATAGCCAAATAGAAGTGGCCTGTGAAGGGGAGCAATCAAGGACAGCAACGAGGCTTGGAATTCTCATCCCAAAAGGAGCCTGCAGGCTGAGAGAGCCTGGACAGAGATTCTAGGACCAGGAAGGGTGGTGTGCACTAGCCAGGTACCACTCTAGACAAGAAATGGCATCCACACAAGAAAGACAGAGGGGCAAATCTCTGTTCTCTATATCCACAAAAGCTGCTGCTTCTGCTAGAGGGTCCTTTAGCCTTGAGGGGGCTAATGTCATCCCTATGTCTACTCTTCAAAGAAGTCTGCTGGGTCCTTGGCTGAGGAGGTTATTCAGGGCTACCATAGTCGAAGACTAAAGGTTTCCTGTATGACACCTTAGGGACATCTTTTTTCCCAGACAGAGCACTCCAGGAGTCCTGGTGTTTGTCTAGTAGCCAACATGTGGTGTTTGAAGAAAGTGTATCACAGGAGGCGCAGGTACACAGGGCCTGGCATCAATGCCAGGGTCTGACTCATGTCTCGTATGGGCAGCGCTTCACCTTGCCCACTGCCCTTCATCTCTCCTACCACTGCAGTAGGAACTGTGATTCCCACAGAGTCAGTTGCAGTTGGCTGAAGATTTGCCTGCCTGCCAGCTCCTCTTACTGACAAGTATAGATGCTTAGACTCAACCACCTCTGTTCTGTGGCTCTCTCAACCAGCTCTGCTAAAGCCAAACCTTCCTCATGGCCTTGGTGCCTAGTGACCCCAACACACACTAAAGAGTGGAGGGGAAAATGAGAAGCTATGTGTGTCCTGAAGCAGGAGCAATAATGTCCTGCAGAGGCAAAGGGAATGAATGTAGGCAATGCTTTGCTTCCCTCTCTGCTCTCTGTGCCAAACAAGAGCAAATTAAAACCAAAGTAGCTAAAAGGAAGAGCATAAACATTGGAAGAAGTAGAGAAACAGCTGAGAATCCATGAACCCAAATGTTGTTTTCGAGAACACAAGCAGCATTGGTAACACTCCAAGGATGCTGGCCAAGAAGTAGAGAGAATGTAAAGTACCACTGGCCGAACAGGAGAGCAAAAGAGAGCAGGAGAGCATGCGCACAGAGAGAGAGCATCAAGGCTACAAGATGAGCAGCCCTGTGGCCATCTGCTTCACACTGGAGATGAGGAGGACACATTCCATAAGGCACAGACAGTAGCTAGCACAGTCGCACACTGCCACAGGCAAATAAAAATACGTAGAGCTTGAAATGTTTCAGTGTCTTACAGAATCTGAATTTGTAACTAAGGACCTTCCCATCAGAACCCCATGACTCTATTGGGGCCTATGTCCCACTGGACAGAACTCACACCCAATGACCCTGGGCTCTGCTGCAGATTGAGGTGTGTGCAGTACCACATAACTCATTTCATGAGCCTAACATTGCTTCGGCATCAACTCTAGAGAAGAAAACTATATACAACATTTCTCCTCAAGGCAATTTCTTTTACAAATTAGTAAAAATTATATATATATATATATATATATATATATATATATATATATATATATTAGCAATTTAAAATGTGACTGTCAGAGTCAACAAGTTGGCTTAACATTTAAAACAAGATACCCAGTGTCTTGTCAGAATGAGAGTGATCATATCTGTATGCTCATCTCAGTGGTACAGAAGAAGACCCAAGATAAATTCCCATGCATGATAATGAGCTTTCAGCAAGGAAGAAATAAAAGGAAACTTCCTCCAGCTCACTAACCCTTCTGAAACAAACTGCAATGAATATCACAAAAGGTAACAAGTGACAAAATATTCTTCCAAAAGATCTAGAATCCAACAGGGTTGCCTGCAGATGAGAGCAGTGCTAGAGGCTGTCATAGTGCAGTGAGTGAGCAAGGGAGAGTAATGAGAAATATGTGATTGAAGCTCTGAACTTGTACCATATTTATCTACAGATAATGTGGTTATGTGAAATGATATCTACACCAAATTATTATTTTTTTTAAAAAAAAAAAGAATCAATAAAGGAAGCTGGGATGATTACTCATAAATCAGTACTAGTAATGAACCATTGGGAATTGAAATGGAATATGCAACTCCATTTGCATCAAAACCCATGGCATACTTGTAGGTAGATTTAGCAAGACAAATGCAGAGGCTGCACATAGAGGGTTGAGAGCCACACAGGCAGGAACTATCAAGTGCAGCGCATGATATGGTCTCACCTACCTGCGAGACAGGGCTGGCAGCTGTAGCCTCTGTCCATTGAGATGAAGCCCAGAAGGCAGGCTGCATGGCTGGGCGGCTTTGCTCTTGGCTCCTGTCCAGACAAGCACTTCTAGGGAACAAGATGCCTCAGATGAAGAGGGCAGCTGGATCATGCCCCTCATGTACACCCTGGTGATGCTACAACTTGCAGCCTCAGCTCAGCTGTTCACTATACAATGAGTATCTTTCACAGTCTCTAAACTTTGTGTCCCTTAGTTTCTCATTCACTGGATATGACCTTCATGCATCAGAGGAAGGTGGTATTTATTCCTATAATCAATATGGGAATAACAGGCAATTTCCCTTCATTCTTAGTTACTATAACAATCTACAGGTCCAGCCCTTGTAGGTTTTGCCAGACTCCTACCTTTGAGAGAGGGCCAGACCTGGTGGCCACAGGCCTGACTAACCCTCCTGTGTACATAGCACTCTACAACAGCACAGGCAAGCTGTGGTATCTGAGAGCACAGCTTCAATATGGGGTGGCTTCCCTGTAGGTTGATATCTCTGTTCCCCCAGACTTGGTGGCTTCTCATTCATTGAGTCATATGATACCAGGGGCTCTGAACCTCTCAGCACCTGCATGGATATCATCTCACTGATTCTACAGCTGCACTTCAGGTGAGTTTGTAGGACCATGAAAGGCAGCCTGGTTTCTGGTCGAGCACCAGCTAGAAACTGCTGGAGACCCCGCATGGTCCCCTGCAAGGGACAGCAGGCATTTCACCATTCTCCCAGACTCTAGGCTCCTGACATCCTA
>NW_021620801.1:4920046-4983799 GCF_004785775.1 Grammomys surdaster | reverse complement strand
GATCTCCATATTAATGAAGTACCAAAAGGCCAGAGGAGCATAGCCAAGTGAGCAGCCGGGACCAAGACAAGAACTCTCATCCCCGAGGGACTCAGCCAAAGTCTCTCTCCCTTTCTCCCCCTTTAGCCACGGGCCAATCCAACCCGTTATGTCCCCACTTCATTCTCAGCTTTTCTGTGGCTCTCCCCAGTGGCACCTGGGTGCACAAGAACCTGAAAACCAGACAAGCTAGCTCTGGCTCCCCCCCAACACACACACACACCCGGGCCTCAGACTGTGCTCTTCTACACCCTAGGAGCAGGGTCCTGAGGCTTCACATAGCCCAAAGCCTGCTCAGTGCCAGCATGAGGAGAGTATAGTCAAATTTCCCAAGTCCTGCCTCTCTAAGCAGCAGCCCTAGCCCCATGGGGTGGAGGTGGACACAGGACCCACACTACAACCCAACATGAGTTAATCTGGCTTCAGTCTGATTGAGCACTTCCTGGGGACTCAGGTTTGAGAGGTCTTTCATAGTTATGAAGGATTTGTGGGTCATTCCCTAAGAATGTCAGCTTTTATGAATCAGTAATGATGTGGCTTGGACCTGATCCCTGGAATTTTATCTGTTCTGGGCTCTTCCCAACACTCCCTTCCCCAAAGGAACAGTGGGAGAAAGAGCTGCATATTCCCTCTATACAGACTCTGTCCCTGCTGTCTCTATGTACTGTCCTGGGAATACCCTGCGTTTTGATTTGGGGATGGCTATTCTGTTACTTAGGCAACTACAAGGCCAAAGGGCTAATAGACTAAGCCAATGAAGCTGCTAATTAGTAGTGACTGTCCCTTATCTGAAGTACTGAATATGATGCCTCCTGGCTCAGTTTCTGCTGTCCCCACAGGGATGAGTGATGGTCCCCATTGGGATGATGGTCATTGTAAAGAGGCCTGGGGTCAGGATGAGTCCCACGTAGGCTATAGGGGAGGCCCTGCTTTGGGGTGTTTGTTTGGTTGGGTTTTGTTTTTTGTTGGTTTTTGGGTTGTTGGTTTTTTGTTTTTGTTTGTTTTGTTTTGTTTTGTTTTTGAGACAGGGTCTTGCTGTATAGTCCTGACCAACATGGAAATCACTTTGTAGACTGGCCTTGAACTCACGGAGATCTACCTGTCTCTGCCTCCTGAGTACTGGGATTAAAGGCATATGCCATCACTTTGAATATTGATAAAGGCTCCCTATAGCAGGATGTTTATTTGGAGCTCATCGTAGGGGTCCAGGGAGAAGGGGCTGGAGCTGTGTGTCCTAGGCTGAGATGTGGTTTGATATGAGGCGGGACCCCAATTGTAGGAGTCTATGTTGGTGAATATGGCAAGAGAATTCCTTGGGAGCAGCCCCACTTCTCAGATAGGGGTTTCGCCTAGGTCACAGGGCAAGTGAGAAATAGAGCCAGAACAATGGTAATTTCTTGGTCCCACACTCTGTCCAGCCTGGAGTTCCAGGGGCTGTGTCCTGGAGCATTGGAGCCTCAGTCCACCATACTCTTAGCATTTGGGGAAACTCTGGTGGCCCTCTCTTCCCTGGGTGGCCACCACTTTTGGAACTATCAATGAGAGCACCCCAGGCTCTTCAAGCAGTCTCCTCTATTTTTCTAAGTCCAGGTGCTCCTTACTACAAGTCTACAGGGCTTAGGCAGACCCTGGCCAGTGTTTAGACCTTAGGGAAAGGAGAAAGGAGATGGGGGCAGTCTGCCACACTGCAAGTGGAGAAGGTGGCCAGCTTTGCAGAGAGCAAAGGATTAGTATGAAGGCCCTGCTTGCTCTTTCTCAGCAGAGCTACTATAAATGTTACTGCATCAGAAACTGGAGTCACAGATGTCTCTGCTGAAGATGTGGACAGTAGTAAAAATGCTAGGGACGGCTGTTCTGCACACGGTGCCATTAGATAAAGAAAAGGAAAAAGTTCAGAATTCATGCAGTCAGGGACAGTATCACCTGAGAGGCCCAGGACCCTTGAAACCTGATACTGAAGAAGTCATAATGGCCCTGCACCACCTCCACCTGGCAGGCCACTTCTCGAATTTCTAGGAGCTTAAAGACTTGCAGTCAGCACCAAGGAAGACCTAAATTGACATCTCATAGCCTGGTTTGTCAGTCCTCTCATTTTACATGTGACAGAGCTGAGGCCAGAGGGATTGAATAGCAGAAAGCCACCCAGACCTCCTCAGTGGGAAGGTTGCACAGCAGGATGTAAGGTATATCAGACTCCAGGCCACACACTCTGTAGTTCAGGAGCTCTGAAGGGTGCCGTCTCCTGTTACAACCTGTGTTGTAAGTGACTGTCCTCCAAGCCAAACAACCATCATCTTGGGGAGTTTAGCTGTTCTTCCTTGCAAAAGACTTATGTCAGCAGGTTTGTTGGCTGTTTGCATCCCCTTAAGGAGGGGTGGTGAGGGCATAAGACCCTAACCTGGGCATTCAGCCATCACCTGAGGATCCACTTTCTCTGTACCACCTGATATGTGCAACTCTGCCTTAATTGCATGTGTTCTTGGGGAGGGGCTAGAGTATGCAGACCAGGGAAGACTGGTGAAGAGGACTCCATCTATGTAGCTATAGGGAAGCCCTTATCTCTGCTGGGTAAAGGCCTTCCCGGTGTGGTCTATTGAAGAGGACTACACACACCCCATAGGTAACCTCTCACCTATGCTCTGTAAGGAAGCCCAATAAACATCAATTCTCCAGAGCAACCATTAGTAGAATTGTGCTTCAGTTTGTCCTTGGGAATTTAAAAAAAAGTAGTAGATACTGCTTCTGAGAAGGAATTCTCTAGGAAGGAATTTGAGCTACCACTAAGGTAGTTTGTAGCCCCCTCTTGGATGGGAAGTCAAGAATGGGTGGCTGGACTTTACCATCAAAGCTCTCAGCAAAACCCCACAGTCAGTGCCTAGGAAGCCCCTGAGCCCAGATGGAGGTGACAGACTTTTGGGACAGATAGACGTGGCTCATTTGTGCCCTCTTCTAGGGTCTTGAGGGTAACATGGCATGCATGCGTGACTCCTTTCACCTGAGTATTAGCATGTATAAGATGTTTTCCTGCATTAGACAATCCCCAGGGAAATTGTAACCTTCAAACTATAGTTCCTTCAAAGATCAACTGTGACTCAGGCCCCAGGGAAGGAGCAGAACAAAAGAAAATATCTTTCTTTTTCAGGTAGGGGGTCAGGGGAATGAGTATTGTGGGGGGACCCAGTACCTAGGGACCTGAAAATGAAGGAGGAAGCACTTGTCTGAGGGACAAAGGATCCCTGTAGACTAGGAATATAGTGCACATTAGAGAAACCCAGAAGAAATGTTCTATGCTGCCCTTTCCCATTCCTTGGTTGGAGTACCACCCCAGTAGCACTGAAGGCCATGACTAGCTCTTATCCAGCCCTTACACTTGTTTCCAACATGCCTTTGAACATGAGCTTTACAGCTTCAGACAGGAATGCACACAGTTTACCAGAAATCGACAGAAATCAGTCAGTACAGAATGGGGCTGTATCCCTCCCCTACACTAATGCATACAACCAGATGTGGGATATCCACTAACCTTATCTTTGACTTACCTGTGCTGATGGTTACAAGCAGTAGAACCTGGGGCACCCAGAACCAAGGCTGTGGCATGCTGGGGTAGCAGCAAGGAAAGGCTGAGCTAGAGAATGTGCTAGATCCTGGGCCTGTTGATAAGAAGCTTATGATACATGATGTGAAACCTGAACCAGACTGTCTTCCCAAGGTCCAGGGAAGTGTGGCCTCCCAGAGAGTACCAGAGTGGGAGGAGCAGGGTCTGGGCTGTCCTTCCAGAAAAGCAGGCTAACATCCAGGCTCCATCCCCTGGAGTACTGGCTAAGGAATTCTGGAGGTGTCTTTATCTTTTCTGTATCAATTTCCTGTATTCAAGGGGAGGTAAAAAGAGAGCCAATGCAAAAGGTCCCTTCCTCCTCTGGAGAATTCCACATCCTTCATCTTTTCATACATTATCTTTAAAAGTTAAAAAGGAACATTTACAGCAGATGGAGACCATTGCAGAAGGTTGCAACTGGTCACAATGCAGAGAACAATTGGCTGTGGGGTATCTACCCCAAAATGATATATCTACAATGTGACCCCTACAACTAAGACTCGGGGAACATCGTGGAAGAGGGAGAGGAAAGATTGAGAAGGGACAGTCAGGACATCAAGATAGTATCTTCTAGAAGTGAGGACAAAAGAGGACTTGAAGTAGAGGCTGTTAAGGAGGAAGGGGTGGGCCTGGGAGGAGGGCGCACCTGGGAGGAATTGGGGGAGGAGTGAATATGATCAAAGTATGTTGCATGAAATTCTCAAAGGATTAGAAAAAGTAAACTGACCTGCTAACTTTCATGGAGGAAATCTAATGGGAGGGGGTGTATTATCCCTAGATGAAGAGCTACAGGCAATGAAAGACAAGTAAGGAAAGGAGAGTTAATCTTTCCCAGAGATTATCCCCCTAACTGGTTATCCAATACCAAGTGGTCAGCCCTAATACATATATACAAACAACACTAAGTGGATTCTGCAAGTTATATTTATGTATTTGTGTGTGCATTTACATATATAGATGTATATATAAATGCATATATATATTAATAGTAATTTTAAAAAGGCCATGAATTGAGGGTGAGACCTAGGAGAGGTTAGAGAAAGGCTAAAATGATCTAATCGTATTTTAATTAAAAGTAAGCAAACTTTAAAAATTTTTAAAAGAAACAAGAATTGACTCAAAGCCAGTGATGGAGGACCCGTGAGAGTTCCCAAGAGCTCTGCCAACACAGTGGGATGCCAGCATGAAGCGGTGCTATCAGACAAGGTAGAAGGCAAGCAGGGTGGACAGGTGCGCAAAGTCCAGCAGCTACTGTGGTCCAGGCCTTCCTTTGACATCTTAGGAGCCCAAGCAGAGCTCTCTTACTCTCTTACTGCATTACTTTGCATTTGTCCTGCTGGGGTAGGTGTAATCCTACTCCGGAGGGTGGGGGGGAAGATGAGAAAGAGAGGATTACTTATGTAACATCTTCCTGGGGTGTCACTTTTATTGCAAGGCTAAGAAGATATGAGCTGAAGTAGTAGTCTGGGGGTATTTCAAGGTGGCTGAATAGAGACCTCTAGTACTGACCTTGGCCAGAAAGAAAAGGCCAAGCAACAGATGTAAACTGCACTATGTCAACTGCCCACGACAGAGCATTGGAAACCAGCAGGGGGCAAGGAAAATCCTTGAAGAGTCAGAGAACTGCGGGGGGTATTGTAAGAGCATCTGTGATCCCAGCTAATGGGGGGGGGGGAGAATGGGTGGGGAGGGGGGATGGTCCAGCCTGTCAGTGGGCACACTGGTGACCCTGGCTGCTGGCAAGGCTCCAAGCCCTCAGTCTCCATAAGTAACTAAGCAGACAGGCTTTAGCAGGAGTTCACATCATTCCCCAGGGCCCCTATTGGGTGTGAAGACATCCACTGTCTGAACTGTAATGCTCCAGGGATCAGGTACTTATACATTGTTGTTGCTAAGGGGCCACAGGTGTCTCACTGTCATGACTCAACAGGTAGCTGCCTCCTAAACCAAACCTCTTAAACCAATGAGTCTGACTCACTATGCTAGGTGTCTTGCACCATATGGGATTGGGTTCTTGTCAGCGAGGGAACTGGAGTGTGACACCTTCAAAGGCAGGACAATCCAAAGACCTTTTCTGCAAGATCTGACTGTGCCCAACTAGTGTGGATGTATACCAGGGTTTGATGGTACAGGCTATAGGCAAAACTACAAACTACCACTATCACTGGATATAGACTCACTCTTTTTTTGTAGATGTATGGAATAATAAGAACAGGAATTTAATAAGACATCACATATATTCTACTTCAGGAAGAGCAGGAAACTAAGTAAGTGAACTATAAGATGAGTGGTCAGTTTAGTATATTTATATTCTAACGGTTAGAACCCAGGAAAAGCAAATATTTGAGGGAAGCCTTACATTCCATTGCTAAATTCTGACAAAATGGAGAGGCAGCAAATATACTGAAAAGATATTAAAAGTCATTTAAATGATCTAGATATAAGCTGGAGAGAGATGGCTTAAGGGATCAAGCCCTGCAGCTGTGAGGGCCAGAATTTGTATGGTCAGAAAGGCTTGGCAGGTGTGGTGGCCCATCTGTAATCCCACACACAGGGCAGCACAAAAGGGTTCCCACAGAGGGGTTCCCACAGAGGGGTTCCCAGGGCAAGCTGGCTGGCTAGACTAATTGATTAGCAAGCCCTGGATGCAATTGTGTCTCAATATATAAGGTAAAGAGTGACAGAAGAAGACACCAATGTCAACATACATATGTACCACGCACACATGTGCACATGTATCTGCATACATATGTGCATACCATATATACATATATGCCTCCAAAATAATCTAGAGTTGGGATTGTTGGTTTAAAACCATAGCAATAGTAAATTCATAAGTTTCCTTCCTTCCTTCCTTCCTTCCTTCCTTCCTTCCTTCCTTCCTTCCTTCTCTCCCTCCCTCCCTCCCTCTCTCTCTCTCTCTCTTTCTTTTTTCCTTTCTTTGAGAGGGAGTACCGTGTAGCACAAGCTGGCTTCCAACTCATTATGTAGAAGGAACTGGCCTTAGACTCCTGATCGCACTGTATTGATGCTCCAATTATTGTAACTGCAGGCATGCACCAGTGTCAGCTTTCTTAGTTAAAATTAATAATTTTATTGGCATTAGGGAGTGAGGTCAGGATTCTTCTGTAAGCCACGTCTCAAGCTCGTCCCTTTGGCTTTTATTCATCAGCATAAGACATGATGGAAAATAATTTACATAAAGAAAGGATTTAATTTTCAGTTTGCCACAGAGTAAAAAGGCCTACGAAGCCAGGGATGCTAACTGACAGCACTGTTTCCCGTTCTCCTCAGTCCACACAGATGCCAAGGATTCTAAGAGTCTGCATCTTTAAAAAAAAAAAACAAAAAAAAAAAAACAAACAAAAAACCTGGTAGACAGACTTCTCTGATAAGATGCTGCATCCTCTTCCTTTATGCCTCTTTGTGTTAGCAAAAGCATTCGGAGTAGATAAACTATTTTCATTTTGAGATAGGGTCTCACTTGGCGACCTGTAATTCACTATATAGTTCAGGATAACCTTGAACTTACGGAGATCCATTCCAGGGTGGATAAATTCTTAAGGAATGAACTTCCAGTGGCTTTCAAGTGCTAGGATTTAAAGTATGTACCACGATGCCCAGCCTAAGTGATGGTGTTTTAAATTAGTTTCTCAGTTTGATTTTCCCTCAAGCCCCGGCACAAGCAGAATTCAATAGACTCTTTCATTTTATTTTTATTTTGTTTTTAGTTTATCATTGACTATTATCTTTTTTTACACTGACTTTTCAGATTTCCCTCCTATGTCTTTTCTTCCCTCTTATGTCTAAGTGTTCACTTTATTTCCTGGAGAGAAGATCACAAAAAGCACAAGGTACCTCAGGGTATTAAGGAATCTAAGAAAACAATCAAAATAAATAACACTGTAGTTCTTCAACCACGTCTATCCTCCAGGGAGACAGTTGTCCTGATACAGAACTTGAAACGCAGAGATGTTGGTGTGATTTCTGTGGGGAGAGAAAATGACATAGATGGCACCAAATCCACAGCCTTGATTTTAAGCCCCTCTCTGTGTAGGCGGGTACTTCAGTAACAGAATTGGAGAGAGTCTGGAGAACAGGAGTGGAGTCCGCAGAAGCAGAGTATAGAATGGTTTGAGTAGGACAGAGCCAGTGTGGAGAGCAGCAGTACAGGCTGGGGAGGAGTAAGCAGTCTAGAGAAGAAAGCAGAATGAGGACATTAAGAACAAGTTTGATAACAATAATACAGGGCCTAAGAGCCCAAGATAAGCAAAATTCATACACAGGCACCTTAAAGTAAATGGTCGAACCCACCCACCCACAAATTTAGTTTGGTATCAGAATGTGGCAGAGAGATCTTGGAACAAATCCTTCAAGAAGTTTCCTAAGCTGATGACCTTGATGAGGCTGCCGCTGAGCCCTACAGACGAGGTCGTGGAGGAAATTGTACAGATTTTAGAAA
Source organism: Grammomys surdaster (assembly GCF_004785775.1). Classification (NCBI taxonomy): domain Eukaryota; kingdom Metazoa; phylum Chordata; class Mammalia; order Rodentia; family Muridae; genus Grammomys; species Grammomys surdaster. The sequence continues at coordinate 4,975,703 of NW_021620801.1, read as the reverse complement.
GGCAGTGGTCCAGCTACCAGGAGTCATGGCTCCCAGATGTCTAGCTCCCGTTAGAGCAGCAGTTCTCAGCCTGTGGGTCTCAGCCCCTTTAGTGTTGAGTGACCCCTTCACAGGGGTCACCTAAGACACAGATCAACCAAAGCAAAATTATACTTATGAAGTAGAAACAAAAACATGAGTTGTGGCATTAGGAAGCTTGAGGACCACTACACTAAAGGGTATTAGGGGTGGGGTTAAGTGTTTAAGTCCCAGGCTGTGGTCTGGCAGTCCAGCAATGCTTAACTTAAAAGAAGAAAACCAAGAACATGGTAATTGTTCAGTACACAAAGCTGGTGTCTCAGCAGTTCCAATCTGGTGTGGAATCATCGAGGATTCCAAGAGAACTGATGGATTTCAGGTTATACTTGAATCCTGATGTTAGATTTAATACTGGCCATAGCAACAGGATAGAAAAACTTGCCAATGAGAGAGAGGGCAAAACTTCTTTTCTCTATGTGCTTTCACGAGACACAGAAAGCCCATAGTTAGGGTCGGTCTTCCTGTTTCCAATAGTCTGATTAAGAAAATCCCTCACAGGAGTGCCAACTAATTTAAATTTCAGTTAATTCCAAATGCAGTCAAGTTGACAACCAAGATTATCCATCACAGATAGTTTATGCGGCTCTTTGAAGACGGAAATTTTTTTTTAATATTTTAATCTTTTTCAGTGGGGCATTACCACATGTCATACTTTGTCCCTGAAGTGGAATTATGATAAATGTTAAATTCTGTAATGTAGCAAGAGTGCTTATGAGCAATTGTTTAAGTGTTCTTCACAAAGCATGTCCTCTTATTTTTGTGGGAAATACGAAGTAAAGTTATGTATGAGGAAGTAAACTCTTCTTTGAAGTATGCATGTCAGCCATTGCTGTGTCTTTGCATTTCCCCACAGGATGATAAAGACAGAATGTCTAAAAAGCATGTGAGATTGACTACCCAAATATTTTGGTTTTCAACACATATAAGATGGTTGATTTTAAATGTCAATTTGCTCCAATTTAGAGACACCTGAGAAGGACATTTCAACTAAGGAATCAGGTATATCAGGCTAGGCCATCTGTGGTGGGTTCTCTCAACTGCCTTAACTGACAGGAAAAACTCCCTAAATGTGGTCAGCACCTTCTAGCAGCAGCAGCCCAGGTGACAAAGAATGTGAGGGAAGGGTTTGCTTTTTGTTTGTTTGTCTTTCCTCTCTTGCTTCGGAATGCATCCACACTGATTCTGTAATAAACCAGCCCGTCTCCATCTTAGGCTTCAAAGCCACCTAAGAGTCAAAAGAAACTAAGTTCCTTCCTGTTTCTGATTAAATCTGTTTCTCAAAGATTGGACTTGCCTCACCTATCTGTACTGCCTGTTCCAAGAAACTGCAATCATGCCTTTGTTTCAAAAGGTTATTTTGACCAGCTCTGACTACCTCGTTTCGGCTATCTGTTGCTATGACTACCTTGCAATCATGTCTTGTTTCAGGAGATCATTATGACTAACTTATTATGCTTATGTTCTGCTCCTGTAACCCCACCTATTTTGCAGACCAAGTCCCCACATTTATAATTCCCCTAAACCTTAATTTTAAAAACCTTGTCTTCCTTATATCCAGTGCTAACCTCTTGAACCCCTCCTGACAGAGAGGCAGCCCATGTACACTACATGAATAAAAAAGCCTGTGTTAGTTAAATTGGCAATGATGATTTGGGCTAGTGATCTTTCTCCTCGAATCTTTAGAATTAACCTCCACTTTGGTGGTTTGAATATGCTTGGCCCATGGGAAGTGGCACTATTAGAAGGTGTGGCCTTATTGGAGGAAGTATAGCAATGTTAGAGGAAGTGTGTCACTATGGAGATGGGGCTTTTTGGTCTCATATATATGCTTGAGTTTGACCAGTGTGGTCCAGAGTCTCCTCCTGGCTGCCTTCAGATCAAGATGTAAAACTCTTGGCTCTTTCAGCACCATGCCTGCCTAAACTCTGCCATGCTTCCCACCAAGATTAGAATGGACTAAACCTCTGAAACTATAAGCTAGCCCCAATGGAATGTTTTCTTTTTTAAGAATTCCCATGGTCATGGTGACTTTTCACAGCAATAGAAACCCCAACTAAGACACTAAGACACCATCTTAAGTTTACATGGTCAAAATAAGTTCATTTCTGTTTTCCAAAAACCTTAAATTTGATCAGATCTTGATCCATTTTCTGGATTTTGACATGTTCCATACCCTATACCCTGAGCTTGACTCGGCCAAATAATTTTGAAATGTTCAGCCAACTTCCTACATAACCGAAATTCCACTGGAAATACCCCAACCCTTGAAAAAAGACCCTAGCCTGACAGTTTGGGGACTGATATAAACTCCCACCTTCTTCTGTATTCAATGCCATTTTCTTAAGCTTCACTTTAGAGAGATAGTCCTGTCTGGCAGAAAATAAAACTTGTGTAATTTGACCAAGGAATTTGGGTAATGGTCTTTACTTTCTGTCAGTGGGATTAACATTGTCTGCAGCTGGGAGAGAACAAGAGCGAGTAATGATTCTCAGGTGAGGGTCCTTTGAGGCCTCTTCTACTAGGACTGACAACAGCTCCATTGTAATTACCAGTAACCTAGCTGCTTCTGGTTTTATTCTGCTCAATTAGTTACCATGGCTACCTGGCCACGACTACTAGCCTAGTTACCATGAGGAAGAATTTTACACTGTAGTGAGAATGAAAATTTAGATGAAACACTTATTTATTGTCTTGAAGCATTATGATGAAATTGCAAACAGACTGTTTTTTGTATGTGCACTGTAGTGGATGGTTTTTCTCTCTCCAATAAACATTAAAATCCTCTTACATATAGCACTGAGCTTAAATTTGTGTGGTACTGTGAATATTCAAATAACAAGAATATGGTCCTCACCTCAAGGGATTGCTTTGCAGCTTGTTGAAGAGACAGGGGAAAAATAGATGAAAATACAGAGCTGACGACCTAGTCCTGGGAAGAAGTATGGCATCCCGGAGGAAAAAACAGACAGACACAGACAGGCCAAACTGCGCACGACTGCACTTGATTGAATTTCTTCACATCTACGCATCTGAGAAACAGGCTTCTGAACAGTTACAGGTTTCCTGAAGACCTTTCAGTTTTCTGGATTGTTCTGACACCATGTTAGCACAATGTAAATACTGTGTGTTCACTGACTGTGATGGTTTGAATAGGTTTGGCCCCAATAGATTCATGTGTTCGATGCTTGGCCATAGAAAGTGGCACTATGAGGAGGTGTGACCTTATTGGAGTAGGTGTGTCCTTCTGTCGTTGCGTAGGTGGGCTTTGAGGTCTCTTATGGTCAAGCTCTGCCCAGTGTGGAATCATAGCCTCCTCCTGTCTGCCTTCAGAGGGCAGTTTCCTCCTTGCCGCCTGCAGATGAAGATGTAGAACTCCTGGCTCCTCCAATACCATATCTACCTGGGTGTTGTCATGCTTCCCTCCATGACAATAATGGACTAAACCTCTAAAATTGTAAGCCAGCCACAATTAAATGCTGTCCTTTATAAGAGTTGCCTTGGTCATGGTGTCTCTTCACAGCAATGAAAACCCTAAGACACTGACATATTGCAGGACTTTGTGAATTGCTGAAGATCCTAAAACTATCTATCCTCTTTATGGTTAGGGGTGTGCTCAAGTAATGACATCATCTGAAAGGCTACAGTTTGAAGCACAAGGCAATCTGTCATGAAAGAGGAAATTTTAATCCTCACATGTAAATCACTTTATGAGAAATGAACACAACTTAAAATGTAAATATTGTTTAAGAAACTGGTCAAAATTCTTTTCTTATTGGCAAAGAAGGCGATTTTGTGCCATGATATTTTTAAGGCATCCCACTGCTATACAAAGGAAATTCAGCAGCTGCTGCAATGTGGGCCACAGGTTAGACAGTGAGCTTATTTGCTGAGGCAGAATTCCTAGGAAGGACAGGATCTTTATTCACTGGTGTGAGCCCTCTGCAGGAAGGCTCCTCCCTCTGGGTGAAAGTGAGCTTGCCAGAGGAAAATGAAAGACCTTTCACAACACCTGCCTGGATGGGCTGGTGCTCTAGTGTACATGGTCTCTGAGTGAAAAATGGGGACATGACCATTCCAAGGTATTGTTGACAAGGTTTATTGTAGATAGGTTTGAGAGAATAGCCAGGGGCATCTGGAAGGGTCCAGACTGAATATGTCCTGCAAACTGAACTGGGGGTAGGGTGGAGGGATAGCAAGCAGGCCAAAAGAGATCTGAGGGGGAACATCTTATGAAATGTGATGGGGCAATGGGTGGGGCTACCTAGCAGGCCCATATCAAGGTACCTGAGAAGTCACACCATGTAACAGACCTGGTATAAGGGAGGTTTATTTGGGGGAAGGAAGGAAAATGAGGATCTGGAGAAGGGGTAGAGGCAGACAGAGTATGGAGAAGAGAGAAAAGAGGACAGAAAGAAGGACAGGAAGGGGGAGGACAGTAGCAAGAAGGACAGGGAGGGGGAGGACAGTAAAAAGGACAGGGGGGAGGGGGAGGACAGACAGAAGGACAGAGGGGGAGAGAGGGGTAGGGGAGGACAGAGAGGGAGAGAGAGGGAGGAGGGAAGGGGAGAGGGAAGGGAAGGAGGGAGGCCAGCAGCCCTTTTTTACATGCTGTACCTAGCTTGCACCTGGCAACGCAGGTGAGCTGCTGCTAGGTCCCTGTGAGGAGCCCAGCAGAATCGCTTGTAAGCCAACAGAGACAACTAGGGGCAAAGAGGCCAAGAGAGGGTGTAGCCAAAATGGCTGAGATTATATAGGGAAATGAAGGGGGGATCAGAAGCCCAGCCCAGCCCCTCAGCTGCAGACCATTAGGGTAGGAAGCAGGGTGAGGAGTACTGGCAGGAGTCACAGGTACTGAGACTTGTCCTGTGTTTCTTTGAGACTTAACAGTCTACCTACAGGGTTTATGGTTCAAAAAAAGCCTTGTGAGACTGACCATAACTCAATCAGGGACCGCAGAAATCGGAAGGAAGTATAAACTTTCTCTGCAGTCAGTCCCTTCAGGGATTTAGTGACAAGATGCAGGGGAGGCTGCCTAATCTCTTTTGTCTTGAGTTTGCCCTACCCCCACCCCCATTTGAAAAGCTAAATCTCCCCAGCAGGGGGTCTGTCTGCTGCTGCAAAGGATTGGCTTGGTTTCTTTGTTAAGACTGCTGGCTGCTTGTGACTTAAAGGAGCAGACCCAACAACCACACCCATAGACAAGATGGCTAGCAAACAGCTTCGCCTCAGGGCCACTTTGTGAATGAATGTCACGTTACTGTTGATGCTGTTGATGTGATGTGTGAAGTTGATGAGTGTACATTAACTTCCTTCATTTGATGCCTGTCTCAGCCAGAACCAAACTGTCCAGCCAGGGAATTTGTGCCAAGTTAGCTGGTTTTCACATGATGTTTCCTAACTATCACAGTGATATTTGGAAGTGTTCCCCCACCCCCACCCCAATCCACTTACTTTTCTCATGTTTGCTTCACAACATATTTCACAGACCCATCACTTGGTGATGAGTTTAGTGATCTGCAGATTCCAAGTTGAAGTTCTTTCAATGTTTTAGGGAACAGTAGGGCATCATTGACTTGTAGGATGTTTGAAAGCAGCCATGGTTAAAGGCTTCTTGACAGAATGAAAACTGGGCTGCGGAAGTCCCTTACACAAATACTGATGGACCAAGATTCCTGCCTAGGAGAATGAATAGTCTCTTAAAGGCTCACTATAGAATGCAGATGTGACTTTCTACTCTTCTGAATATGTACCATGAAATGCATACAGATCAAGGTTTTAGGTCAGGCACTAACGTCTAACATATACTGTACAAAGAAAAAAATACTTTAAAAAATGTTCTTAAAAGAAAGTTAGCCCATCTCGGTTCTAATCAGTCCTAACTCGACTGGAGGCTCCGAAGATGTGAATGCTCTCTGTACACTTGATGCTACTTATTGTCACTGGGGCAGCAGCTAAGCTGACTTGAGATAAATAAGGCTTGGGAGGCCCTGTGTTCCCCAGCTCAAAGGTACATCACCAGGAAAACCACTTGGAGCCAGCTAATCCACCTCGACCCTGCCTAGGCCATCCAGGATTAGTTAGGCATGTCATAGAAAATACACGTTTACACTCAAACAGCAGGAAGGCAGGCACTAGATTTGCCTGACTGAAATATTTGAAATAGTTTTAACTGAATCAAATCCAGCAGATATGTATGAAAATGTTTCAAAGAAATATTATTTTATTATGAACCAGAATTTTCCTTCCTTTTTTGTGCTGGGCATTGGGTGGAAGACTTCTCTACCATTAAGCTATAGTCCTAGACCCTAAAGCAGAAATGTTAATAATCTTTACATATGTAATAAAGTGCAATATGAAGGCGTTAATCATAGTAGTAGCATTCAAGAAATAAATAAAGCCTAGTCATTCTCTGGGTAAAAGGCCACTTAAAACACTTTCTACCAGACAGTCCCTCCACTGGAGTAAATCTACTTTGAACCCAATTCTAAACTTTACCACTTCCCATTTCTTATCCTTGTAGGGTTCCTGTACAGACGTATCATCTGTAGTATATATGTATGTGTGACGTATGTATAAAATGTATACAAATAAACATCTATGTATGTATGGCTCACTTTGCTGATTGATTCCTAGCAGAAATCCCAAAATCTTCTTCAAGAGAGTAATTGACCAGTAGAATATATACTAGTCATTCTTTTAAAAATATTCGTATACTAAACTAAAAATTCCAGGAGAAGTTTCAGATACAAAGTGACAGATCTCACATTTATAAACTGCTTCTCCCCCCTGGTACCTTAAATATACATCAGACATAATTATGTCGGCATCCATTATGAGCAAAGCAGAAATGCAGAAACCTGGCTTGTTAAGATGGGGACTTGTTAAGCTAGGACTTGATGAAGCTGAAGCTTCTGTCCTTAAAGAGCAAGGCCACCAAAATCCAAGGAAGGTACAGTTTAGTACCCTTCCCCAAAGCATGCAAATGCCATGTCATTTCTTGTCATTCTTACCTGAAGTAGAATTGGGCTCCAGAATCCTTGGGATAGACTAAAACCCCTCAGGTTTTCAAAGGAAAGTGAGGTTGGCCCCTTATTTGCATATTACTGCTTCCATAGAATTCTATATGATTAAATATTGCTCCCGAACACAAACAGAAGAGTTTATCAAAATGTTTTCATCTCCACATGTTTTAAGGATTATGACTACTTTAAATAGAGAGAAATGAGTTTAGAAGTAGGAAAGTGAAAGAGCCCCAGATAGGGGAGACCCCTACTCAAGCCATGGGAGATTATAGCCACCCAATGACTCACGAGACACCTATCTTGATGCAACTGCAAAAGGCTTTATTTGGGGATCAGCTGGCTGAGGTCGAGACTCACAAGAGAAGTGTCGACCCCGAGGCTCGGGAGTGGAGGGTATTTAAAGGAGAAAATCACGAGTCAGTGGGGTAAGGGGGAAACCAAGGAAGAATCATAATGAAACACAGTGGAAAGTTCCAGCCATATCATAAAAATAGTGGAAAGCCCCAACCCATTATTCAGTTAGCCATAAACCAGGGTGGGGAGTGGGAACCATCCAGTACTTACTTCTCTCAAGAATTTAACTTTGTTCAATCATCTACTTTGTGGTTAGACAGTTCCTGGAGTCCAGAGCTCATGAACCAGCTAACCTTCATTCTTACGTGATCAGCTAAGTTCCTGGAACCCAGAGCTCTTGAACCGGCTGACCTGCATTCTTGGTTCTGCTCAGTCTGCTAGGGGTCATAAAAACTTTCTATACCTTTCAAAAGAATGGTAAGGACTGTTAGTAATCTGTTAAACTCCACCTCCAGAGTCACCTGGCAACAGCCAGGTATGCTCCGCCCCAGAGTTACCTGGCAACAGGCAGGTAACCCTGCCCACTATAAAAGGGGCTGCTTGGCCCCTCCTCTCTCTCTTGCTCCTCGACCCTGCGCACCTGCAGGTTGTCTCCCCTCCCCCCTTCTCTTCCCCCTCTCTCCACATGGTCATGGCCGGCCTCTATCCTCTCTATTCTTCTCTCTCTCTCCTGCTCTCCCACCCTCTTAATAAACCTCCCCTCGTGGAACCATCTTGGCCTGCTGTGATCTGTCCCAAGCTGCCCGTGACCTTTTAAGGACCTCCTGACCAGGGTGGAGATGTGGACAAAGTGAAGAGGAACTTTGGAACACTTGTCCCCCTGAATGGGAGAGGCTAATTAACAGTCCTTAGTCAGAGGACACTTGCTGGATTAACAGTCAGAGGAGGAAAGGAAAGGATGATTAACATTCCTCAAACCACATGGAAGGGAACCCATCTATGGGTGGGAAAGGCCCAGAAAACTGTAGACACATTCCTCAGGACGAACCAACCCTTGCTACCTACGAACAAGGGAAGTCCTTCCCACCTCACTCCCTAAAGACCAATCAGTTTAAAAAGTCACATTGTTCTGCCAATCACATTGTGCCTAATGGCTGCTGCCCTAAGGACTATATAAAAGCTCACTGAATGAGCAGCATGGGGTCACCTCTCCTTTGGGGTGCAGGGTGGCCCCAACATGCTGGAACATTAAAAATTCCTCTTGCATTTTGCAGCGATCTCTAGTCTCCGTGTGGTTCACTCAGGGGGTCTCTGGTAAACTAAGGCTCTGCTAGCTAGAGTCTTACAAAAGTCTGTTCCTAGGAAGCCAGCTTCCTCTTTAGCACTATCTACAGCATATTTCAGAGTGAGATGAGTAAAACATGCGCTTCTTTTAACTTGAGAATATCAGAATTCTTAGTAAAAAGATAACTAAGAAATATGAGAAAGATATGATAAAAACATAACCCTAGATATGACAGTTCTTTTTTTCTTAAATGCCTGTCTTTGGCATAGTTGACTTTTTGAGTACATTTTAATAATGTTAGTAATTCAGTAAGACACAAGAGTCTATTTTGTTGTAAATTGTCTGGGGAGGGAGGAAGGGGGACACTTTAATTGCATTGTCAGGTAAGTAAGTTAACAAGTCAGCCCAGTCTTCCAGGATGTTTACAAAGCACTTTCAATATTTGCTGCTGATATAATTGGTTGTAGAGTAAACACAGTGAATAATAGTTTATTCTCTGATCGCAGTGCATGTGCTAAAGATAGCTTTTAAGTCATGGTGCTATCTACCCAGCAACCCTCAAGTTTTCCCTGCTTTGTGTTGGTCCTTCAGCAAGCTGTGCAAAAGGTTTGGTGGGTCAGGGAGAGAAAGAAAACAGAAGAATTTGTTAAAGTATATTATCTCAAACCTCTTATTAGATAAATGTTGTACACTCAAATTTTATTTATTCTTGCTGCGATTATCTTTAAAAATTACAAATAATTACATGGAAACCATCTATGTATTTGGCAAATATTTTTTATATTCAGTACTGAATTGAGGAGGATAGTTACAGTTCTCATTTTGACTGTCAAAGCCAGAGAGGTCTTAGGAATGAAACATGAGTCTAATGTAGGGTGTGAATTCTTAAATTCCCATGTTCTTAGGGAAAGGGTTAAGAAAAGAAATCACTGAGGCATTGCTGATTGTTGGGAATGCTGTTATATTTGCCTCTCTACTTACTGAACACACATGAGCTCTTCTGTGTTTACACACACACACACACACACACACACACACACCCTCATATAACTTGCACCAGCATCTATCTCTAAGCTAAGCTGTATATTTTCCTCATACTACTACTTTTTATCCTAACACACAGAATAATTTCAACATAAAATTGACTCTAAGAACATGGGAACAATTATTTTGTGGAACAACCCTATCTCTTAAGTCAAGATTATTGGTCACATGTATAACATGCTTAGGAATCTTTTTTAAAAAGTCTTACACCCTGTAGTCTCATTAGCTCCCAGGGTTGGTACTACTTGTTTTATGTGTAAGCAATGTGAGTCACAGGACAGTGGAATGATTTATACTTAGTCAAATATCATGGAAATCCGTGGATGAAGGGCTGATCCCCAATGAGACACTTCTGAAGCCCATATCATCACCAGAGGACTTGGTCAAGTCCCCTTTAAAAATAGTATATGAAACTAAATAGCCAAAAGGTCATATCACTCAACACATTTTACATTGTTCTTTAGATATACAGAAGAGGTATTTATTGAATATTGATTAAAGTCATTGTCTTAGGGTTTTATTGCTTTAAAGAGACACCATGACCAAGGAAACTCTTATAAAGGAAAACATTTCATTGGAACTGGTTTACAGTTCATTATCATCATGATGGGAGCCATGGTGGCATGCAGGCAGACATGGTGCTGGAGAAGGAACTGGGAGTTCTGCACCCTCATCTGCAGGGAGCAGAAGGAGACTGTGAACCACACTGAACTTAGCTTGAGCATAGGAGATCTCAAATCCTACTCCTACAGTGACACATTTCCTCCATCAATGCCACACCTACTCCAACAAGGCCACACCTCCTAATAGTACCACTCCCTATGTTTCAAGTATCTTTGGGAGCCATTCCTAGTCAAACCACCACAGTCATGTTTCAGGTTTTGCAAACTTTTGTACAAAGGTTGAATGTCCATGATGATAGGGACAGTGAGTGCCTGAGAAGTGTGAGCCCTTCAGAATGATGATGGTGAGGAGCTACATAGAGGCCAAGGACCAGGGTGTATTTGACAGTGCCTTTGCTTTATCTTCCCAGCCCCAGCCCCATCTAGAAACTATGCAGATTGTTTTCTCAGCCCTTGAAACCATGACTAAGCTTCCTACTGTCTTCTCATCTAATTCAGCTGGTGTTTTGTACATGGTCCTGAACAGACAAAGTCCTGTCGCCCTACTGTTTAAAGATTGCAAACAAGTGGATGAGGACAAGCAGCATGATAGTTCAGATATCCTTTTTTATACTAATTTCATTGCTTTCAGATGAATACTCAAATGTAGTGTTACTAGACCATGTGTTGTTTTTAAAAGTAACTTTCACATTGTTTTTCATAAGCTTATACTAACTCTGAATACTGAACATCATCCAATCATTTCAAAATTCCACAAGTTATTCATTAATGTAATTTCAGCATAATGGTTTATTTTCTGTTGACAGGCAACCACAATTCACAATCGCTGAAGGTTTCTATCCTACTACACTTACTAAATTGAAACATTATAAACATATTTCAGAGTTGTTTTCCTTAAAGTTTGGAATAATAAAACTTTCAGACTGACCTGTTATTTCAAATCTACTAAGCAAATCCCTTCAAATTCCAGCCTTGCTTTAGGCGGTGGGTGTTAGTATTCCTTCTAGGCTCTGCCACACAGTTACCTGGCAACAGCCAGATATGCCTGACTCAGTATAAAAGGGGCTATTTGCCTCTTCCTCCTCTCTCTCTTACCCTCTTACTCTCTTACCCTCTGTCACTTCTCTCCCCACTCCCTTCTCATCACTTCATGGCCAGCCTCTACTCCTCTCTTTTGTGTGTGTGTGTGTGTGTGTGTGTGTGTGTGTGTATAATGTGTGTCCATGCCCACGCTCAAATGACTGATGTATGGTTGTTCATGCCACAGCACATGTGTGAAGGTCAGAGTACAGGCTTGTGGAGTTGGTCCAGCCCTCTCCTTCCATCCTTAGTGAGTTCTGGGCATTGAGCTCAGGTCTCCCTGCCCACACAGCAAGGACTTTAATTGCTGAGCCATTTCACTGGTGCTACTTGAACATAAAACCTTGGGCACTATCAAGATTAATTTTTTGGAAACAGAACGGATTAATAACAGAAAAGCTGTGATGTTTTTACAGAGTTTTTGTGAAAGCTCCAAAGCTTTCCTATGCCCTTATTAAGACGTCCACTGAAAACACACAGATAATTTTGTAATTTTGCAACTTTTCATAACGATCTGAATTCGTGACTGTATGGGGGAGCCTTTTAAGCCAGTAGACTGCATGGACTAGTTCATGTTGGGCAAGGTGTTGACTCCCTGCAGGATAAGTTCTATGTTCCTTTCTACTCAAATTCTCTCTTTATAATGAACTTGCAGCAAAGCAGAAGTCTGAAAGTATACTCTCTCCCAGGCGGCAAAGCAGGTCAGAGACAAGCAGCAGAAGTCTGCCGCTGCCCTTACCCCAATCCCACTGCTATTCCCAGTTGTCAGGGGAAAAAAAAGCATAGGATTAAAAGGAAAAATGCAACCCTCCTTCAAAGCAGTAGTTAAGAAGCAATCAATGTGTCTGTGGTTAGGTTTTAAGACAATTTGGTCATTTTATTATCACTTTGCGTATGTTATCTGTTTCTTTGGCTAAAGCAGTAGACACAGAGGGAAGAGGGGAGAGAAGTGGGGGAGGAAGAGGAGAAAGAAGAGGAAGAGGAGGAAGAGGAGGAAGAAGAGGAGGAAGAAGAAGAGAAGGAGGAGGAAGAGGAGGAAGAAGAAGAGGAGGAAGAAGAGAAGGAGGAGGAAGAGGAGGAGAATATCTGGGACCTGCCAGTGACTCCTCTGTTGCTTACTGCGTTAACAGTGGGGACTAGAAGGACTGTCTTCCAGGGGTGTCTTCACACCCCTCTTCACACCCCTCTTCACACCCACATGTTCTTCCAAGCACCTCCCTGTCCTAAAGCTTTAAGCACTGGATGCCACAATGGTGAAATCTCACAGTGGTCTGTCGGTAGAGTCTGAGAAGGTTCCTTCAGATTAACACAATTCCAGACAGAAGAAGGGGTGGCAAATGCCTTTCCTGTCCTACAGACTAGAACTATGTCCTTGCTCTGAACCCCCAGTCACCAGTGAGGGAGTTAAACAAAATAATCTGTTAGCTTGCCTCTCCCCATTCCTATTTTATTTGTATTTCATTAGTGAGAAAAATTTATAAAGTTTTTGTTGTTGTTTGTTTATTTGTTTTTGTGGTCTTTAAATACCCATGTGCAATATGATAGTTAACAAATATATATACATATATATATATGTGTGTGTGTGTGTGTGTGTGTGTGTGTGTGTGTGTGTGTATTATTGACCAGGAAAATTCTATAATGCTGATTTCATTACTATAGTCTATTTGTGTATTTTTGTGCTCCAATATTTTCGGTTAACCTCTAAAACACATACTGTTTCCAACTTTTCAAAGAAATATGAAGCCTGCCTAGGACTTAAGTCCTGGGGCTGAAGTCACACAGCTAGAAAGTGAACTGCACAGAATCCAGGTTCTCCACTGCAGCTAGTGAGCTCTCCATAAGGTTACATTGTGAACTTAAATGGAGCCCACTAGTATGGCTGTACTTTAGAAGGCAGAAAGAGGGACCAACACAGGGAAGGGTCATAGGAATAAAGTCTTCTTTTGGAATGGCTGGTCTGTCTTTCTTAGAATCACAGCTAAACCCTGGCTTGACTGTGACACCAGTACAATGCTTCTAAATTTTCCTGTTTTCTGAATTCTCATTGAGTGCATTAAGGGAGTGGAAACTGTCCGAAACAAGAAAATGCAAAGACTTTAATGTAGAAGCTATTATTTGAAGGCAGTAGCTGGATTTTCCCTTTACCTGCTTCTAGAAGCATGGAATGTCCCACTTGACGCTTGTACTAATCCAGAGCCAATAGGTTTTCTATTTTATCTTTGTTTGAAGAGATCCTAAAATCCCTTCTGAAATATCAACTTTCTAAGAGGATTCCCAGATAGTATCAAGCTTTTTAGGTCTACAGAACGAAGCATCCCATTTCTAAAAAGATGCTCCTTTTGAGCATATTTTGACTGTCCGGGGCTCTCTGGACTGAAACGCATATTCTGCGCTCTGACCCTGGTTCACCTGTGTGCTTGCGTGGTGCTCTACTGCCATCATCTGGCAAGGTGAAGTTAAAGGCTCCTGACTGCCTGCTACCTCAATTAGGAATTCTGGGTGAGTGAGAGAGGCTCAGGAAGACTGCAAACTGGATCAGCACGTGACAGGAAGAAATGGTTCTATTACGAGGGGAATGAAAGATTCTGCAGTGTGTGAAACAACTCACCCACGTCTATCGAGTTTTGCCAATGAAGACAATTTCAGTGAAAAAGAAGGCACTTTCACTCTGAAAAGGAAGCAACGTGGGTCCAACAGCTACTTCTTCATCTTCTCAGTATCACAGGTGGACATTAGACTACAGTGAAAAGAACATACGAACTGAAAAGTAGCCAGAGGACTGGCACGTAGCTTCGGCGGCAGAGTGCTTGCCTAGCACGCAGGGAGCCCTGGTGTCAATTCCCAGCACCACATAGTCTAGTATGGTGGTACTCTCCTGTAGTCCTAGCACCTGGGAGGTTGAGGCAGAAGGATTAGAAATTATAGGTCACCTGGGAGGTTGAAGCAGGAGGATCAGAAATTATAGGTCATCCTTGTTTCGTGTGTGTGTGTGTGTGTGTGTGTGCGTGTCTGTGTCAACATGAAGACCAAACTGAGCTATATAAAACACTGCCTCAAAAATTAAAAATATCAATTGTTTACAATCACATTTAAATCATAGTTTGAGCTCAGACAAACTATGTTCAGCACTGTCTCAGTTAATAGGGTGGCAGTGACACAACTTGTCACAAATGTCTGCCTTCACTTTTGCCACTGTGTCATCCATGTTATTCACTCTCAGGTGTTCAACTAGATAGAATAGTAAAGCCTTACCTATGAGTCACATCTTAACACTGCTTCTGGAATGCTCATGGATATAGACGGGAAGCCCATCCTATCCTAATGACCTACAAGTTCATAAAAATCATAATGACTATTTGTAGGTACGTAGGTTTTCTATCAAAAAAGTTATAAATTACACAGCTTTCTAATGTTGAATTGCTTTCTCTTGTTCTTCTAACTCACAATTCCATGAAAACTAAAATTAGTCAGAATATTAACAGTATTTGTTGATACTCTAATAACTATCCTGCTAGATTATTCTGTGAATATAAAACAAAACAAAACCCTAAACTGAACTATAAAGTATTTGAGGTGGTTCAGCACCTAAGAGTACTGACTGCTTTTCCAGGGGACCTAGATTCAATTCCAAGCACCCACACTGCAACTCCAGTGCCAAGGACTTGGCACTCTTCAGACCTCCAATGTTAATAAGCATGTATGTGGTACAATAACATACATGCAGTCAAAATACCTATATACATAAAATAAATATTTTCTTTTCAAATTGCCAGAGCTTCTATTTTCCATAGTTGGCAATTCAAACAGACCTACACCTGGTCAAGATTCAGAGAATAAAAGACTGGAATTCTCAGTCTGAAATGGGACATCTATGTTACGCCCCTCCTCCCAAGGCTCAGGAGTCATTGCAGAAGAGGGGATGGAAGAGGGTAAGAGCCAAAGGCAGATGATGACGACGTGGCCTGGACACAGCAGGGCAGTGGCACATATAAACTCAGAGTGATTGTGTCAGTGTGCATAAGACCTTGCAAGCTCAAGCCAGATCGGTTCCCAGCACAGAGAGAAGAGATGGGCACATGTTCCACCTCTAGCTGATGAGCTATTGGCAACTGATAGCGGTGGATTTATGGTGAGTCAGGTTTCTTTAAGAGTGTTAACCCTGGTAAGTTGATCACACTCCGTGGAAGGTCACGCATCCAAGAATATATGGACAATATAAAACTAGACTTGGGTTTTAAGAAAAAAAAAAAACAGAGAAAGAGGACATAAAGTTCGGTAGACAGAGAATGGGTTGAGCTGGAAGGAGTTGGGGGAGGGGTGAGCATGGTTAAACACATTGTATGAACGTATCAAAGAACTAATAGAAAGGGAAATGAAAAATCAACATATCGTAATAGAGTATAGTTGGAATATCGACACGGTTGGAGTTTTAAAGTTGTAGTATAAAGCTATAATAATCAGGAAAGTATGTGCCATGGTTTAAATGAGTCCTCACCAAAATTCAGAATTTGAGCACCTTATCTTGTTAATATGGGCCCCTTTCTGTGAAATATCCCAAAATTGAAGGAGAGGCTAACTTAATGCCAAAGTAAGATGATCATCATTCAATTCAAACTACAAATACCCAGTAAACCAGGGATGGATGGGAACAGCCTCAATAAATGTGACACACAAAATGTTCATAGTTAACATTAAGTTCAGTGGTGAAACTAAGTCATTTCCTCTATGACGGAGAACAGAGGGCGCTTGCTCTTGGCAGTTCTATTTTAGCATAGTACTGGGTGTCCTAGTCGAAGCAATTAGAGAAGAAGCCAGAGGAAGTAATAAAAAATAGACATAAAGTCACTTAGGTTCAAAGTCTAAGTCAAAGTCAAAGTGCAGACAAAACCCCCTAAACATTCAACAGAAAGTATAGTGGACTGAACACGAGACACACAAATTCAGAAGAATTCAGAGCTCAGGACAAAATCTTAAACTAACTGATAGTCACAGTGTCTCACGTGGAGCATTTGCCAACATCTGCCACATTTTGAGTCATAGAAAATTTGAAAAACGTAAATCTTAAGTGTACCCTTTGAACAGAAAGCCATCTAAGACAAACAAAACAAAGCAAAACAAAACAAAACAACCAGTGCAAACAGGAGTTTACGAAAGCCTCCATACTTGAAAATTAAAATGCTTTGAAATGCTTGTTAGTGACACAGCAAAGTGGAAAAGATTTTCACAAATATGTCACAGCAGTGGTTTTCTGGAAGATTATATGGGACTGCAACTTCTTTCTAATTTCTCCCTTTGTGTTGGAAAATAACTCTCTGTAAAACTTGCCCAGCTGTAGTATCTAGGATCCATTTAGGATCCTCGGAGATGAGAGGTCATGCCGCTTTTCTGGTGACTTCTAGAACAGCAATTTGATGACAGACACTCACAGGGAGTATCCACAGTAGTTTACATTAAAATCGTCCCCTCTGGCTCAGACATTTGAACACCCCCCAGAGTTAGCAGTGTGGTTTTGGTATGTAGCCTTGTTGGAGGAAGTCCATCACTGGAGGTAGGCTCTGTGAATCTACAGCCTGTGCCTGCTTCCAGTTCACTTCTCCGATGTAACGTTTGTGGTTGAGGTTATGACTTCAGCTTCCTGCTCCTGCCCCTGGGCCTGCTGCTTATTACCATCCTCTCACTCTGACATGACAGATACCTAACCCTTTAAAACTAGAAGCCAAAATGAACTCTCTCTTCCTTGAGTTTCCTGTGGCCATGGTGTTTTATCACAGCATCAGGGAAGTAACTAATATCCAACCTCTCTGAGGCAAGCCTGGTGGAGAAGCACACAGAGGTACCATGACTACATGTGATGGCTGACATTGACCAAGCATCCTCCATCAGCATGAGTTCTCTTGGATGCCAGTCCCTCTACATTTTCAGATGATTCATCCCAGTTGTTAGACTTCTGCAGCTATGTATGGGACAAGCCAACAAACCCAAACTCCCCAGCTCATAGAACCCAAGGTAATGGTACATTATTTGTGGCCCTCACATGAGGAAAATGGCTTTTTGTAGAAAACAGATAACTAGAATAGAGCCTAGTATCCCCGAAACAGTATGTTGTTGTAATAAAAAGCAGTAAGGGGCTAAAGGGATGGTTCAGTGGTTAGAGATATGTACTGCCCCAGCAGAGGACCCACATCTGGCAGCCAAAACTGGTTGACTCCAGGAAGATCCAATACCTCTGGCCTCTGTTGGCACAAGCAGGTGTCAACACACCCCTACACACACACACACATACACACACACACACAAACACATTTGTATAATTTTAAACATAGAATAAATCTTTTAAAAGCAGTGGTAAGGCTAGAAAACTTGTTCAGTGGTTAAAAACACTTGAAGGTTGTTCTTGAAGGGTTTCCAAACACCCACCTAGGGCCATGCATCCACCTGTGACTCCATTTCCGGGGAATCTGATGTAGCCTTCTGATTTCCTCCTCAGGCACCAGGCATACACATGGCGCTCATAAGTGCATGCAGGCAAAGCATTCATACACATAAAATAAAACCATGAGTTTTCAAAATGTTTAGATGACCATTTAATAAAGAGCAGTGATATTGTGGTGTAGCCTGCCAATGCCTGGCCAAGGGAACCCATCAGTGCAGGCTGTAAGCACACTTAGACTGTTGGTGGTTGGAAGAAAGCCAGGGATCAAGATGTTTTGAGACCTGGAGGAGAAGGAGTAGTCATGGGGTGGAAGGATGGTTAGTAAAACGCTTGCTTATCTGGACACGGAATGTTGAAAGAATAACTGTGCGAGGAACCTGCCTACCCAAGTGTCTGGAAAGAGTATGTTACCCAAACTTCTGTCTTTGTCTCTGAAAAACTATGAGCAAAGAAAAAATGAACTGAATAATGCCCAGTTTTAACAATACAGGATTCCCTGGCCTTGAAATAAAATGGCTCAGCTACAAGGACCCAATCCAATGTTTTGATATTAAAAAAAAACATAGAAATTTAAAAACATAATGTCCTTTCTGAAAACACCAGGGTTACCTTAAAGATATGCCCAGTGTACTGGCTAGTTGTTTGGGATTTTTTGCTTTTTGTTTGTTTGGTTATGGTTTCTTTCTTTCTTTCTTTCTTTCTTTCTTTCTTTCTTTCTTTCTTTCTTTCTTTCTTTCCTTTTTTGTCAGCTTGATAGAAAGCTTGGGTCATCTGGGAAGAGGAGACTGAGAAAATGCCCCCATCAGATTGGCATGAAGGCACACAGTGGGGCATCTTCTTGATAAATGATTGACGTGGGAGGTTCAGGCCATTACAGTGATGTCATCGCTGGGCAGGAGGCCCTGGGTTGTATGAGAAATGTAGCTGAGGAAGACAGGGAAGCCAGCCAGCTTCTCCGTGGTCTCTGCCGCTAGGTTCCTGCCTTGCTTGCATTTCTGCCTTGGATTTATTTAATAATGGACTGGGGTTGTGATTTATAAGCCAAATAAACCCTTTCCTCCCCCACGTTGTTTTCATTTATGTTCCTTGTCAAAGTAATAGATAGCAAGCTAGGACCCCCAGTTACCAATGCTACAAAGGTAAAGACACCTTAGAGTCAAGGAGGTCAGAGAACAAAGGTCTGTCTTAAACAGAGTGTGTACCTTCTGTGCAATGGATGCTGAGGCAAAGTAAGTCTAGACTTTTTAAAAGATGTTAGTTCACTGACTCAGACCACAGTCAGAAAAAATATGTTAAGAAGGGAGATCCTGAGACTGTAGGTCAGTGGTAGCATGGATTCTTATCATAAATAAGGTCCTAGGCTAAATCCCAACACACACCGACACAAAGACACACAGACAGAGACACACACACACACATTCATACATACTCATACACAGACACACACAGACATACACACACAGAAATACATACAGAGAGAGATACACACAGGCACACACTCACTCATACATGTAAACAGATACACAGAGACACACACAAACACATACTCACACACACACTCATACACATAGACACAGAGACACACACAGAATACACAAACAAAAATATACATATACAGACATATACACATATACACACACATACATGGACATACACACACACAGAGACACCCCCCAACGTGTGTGTGTGCATGCACACACACACACACACAGACACACTTGAAAAATGTGATCCAGAAGGAGCACATAGTCCTTAGGTCTTCTTACTTATTACATTAGGTGACAAGATGTCTGCTTCAGATCTGGTCCAATAAGACATTCCAAGCCTAAGATCACATTTTCTTCTTGCACTCAGTGAGGGAGCTTTTTGTGAGGTGTATCTACTTCTAACATCAACACCTGTTCTCTAAGCACCCATTCCTTAACATTCTGTATTCTTTCACTTTGTATTTACAGTGTGAAAAGAGGCTTGTTTTAGGTCTTGACTATCGATAACTCTGAGGGACCTAAGACTGCTTTCTTCTTGAAATCAATGATAGAAGTTACTGTGCAGTGAGTCTTTCTTCCAGCATCAACATATTCTTTTCTAAGCACGGATTCCTAAACGCCAATGAATGGTGCACTCTGCTGATGAAAGTAAGCAGGCTAGAGCCTTTGAATAAGGATGGTGGTCAGAGCCTAGGGCTTGTGTGAATCTTATATCTGGCCTCAGTACTTTGCATTTTATAAGCACACATGCTTTGGTGTTTTGAAATGCTGTATTTTCTATGTGACAATCTTGCCACAGCCTTTGATAATGCAAATATATAGAAGCTTGTCACTGTGTTAGGTCTGTTACTGCCATAGCATCTACCACTGCAGTACCACACAGAAGCACTTCCCTGACCTTACATCTCTATGCTAAACATATCCATTTTCCCCTTCTCACTAACCCTGGCAGGATCATTTATTGTCTCCCTATTTTTATATTTTTCAGACTGCCACATAGTTGAAATCATCCAGTTGGAAGTAGCTTCTTTTACATGGAACAATGCATTTAACTTTCCTTCATATATTTTCTGAGCTTAGTCACTCATTTCATTTTCAGGCTGAAATAGAAGTTGTTAACTAGGCATACCACAGGTTTTTTTCAGCCATTAACCTGAAGAACATCATGGTTGTGTTTAAGTCCCATCAAATATGAATGAAGTTGTGAATACTCGGGTGCAGGATTTTATACATATATATGATTTTTTTCTCCTCTAGGTAAATGCAAAGGAGTACAGCAGCTGGATTGTGTGGTTAGATTGCATTTAGTTTTGTAAGAAATTGCCAAACCCTCTTTCACTGTGGCTGCATCATTTTTGCATTCCCACCAGTGTTCTGGAACAAAATAATAATCTAGAATATGAAGACTGGCCACAACAAGTAGTGAGACCAAAAGAAGTGAGCAGATCCAGAGCACACAGAGACCCTGTCCACTCATTCATAGTGACTGACTTCAACATGTAACATTCCCTGCACAGAGAGGCAAAGCAGAATAAAATGTGGCCTCATTACTAAGCACATTACTGGCAGTGGAATGAACCATGTGTGGGTATCCTACTAATATACGGAAGAAACACACAGGATCATCCCAAATCTCAAACTGGATTTTCCTGATCAGTCAGGCTGACACCTTTTAGCCCTTATTGCACAGATATCTCAGCATTCTTTTAACTTAAAAAAATTATTGTGTTAAAAAATATATTTACTTACTTCTCAGGGCGCAAGCACATGCCATAGTGTATTATGGGTGGATGTCAGAGGATAACTTATGGAAACTGATTCTCTCCTTCCACCAGAAGTTCAGATGAGACCTGGAAATCAAACTCAGGCCATCAGGCTTGGTGGCAGAAGCCTTTTTGCTACTGAGCTATCTCACCAGCCGTGTCTTCTTTCAAAAGTGGTGTTGTAAGTTTATGAGTAAAGCCTGGTTTGTTCACTTTCTCCATAGTTTACACTGAGCAAGGGAAGTGGTGAGCCAGCAGCAGCCATAGAACATTCCTGCACTGCCGAACCAATGGGGATAAATGTTCTGCTCTCTGAAGAGGAAATGTTGAGTTTGAAGTCTTCCAGCCAAGCAGGGGCTGTTCTTAGAACTCAGCATCTTTAGAAGGCTGGCTCCGATGGGAAAACAGATGTCGTATCTATGTTTAAGTAGAGTCACTTTCAATCCCCTAGACCTGTTTGGCACTCAAATACAAGATGCTGGCATACAGAAGTGGGTGTTCCTAGGACAGGAATAAGAAGGATCAAGACAGGGTGTTCTCAGACTTTAAGAGCATCACTAACATGACTAGTGTGTGTGCCAAGCCCCAGCACAAGAACACTTGAATCTTAGGAGGTGTTGTTTCACCCTGTTTCCTTCAGAGGTGGGAATTGCTTCTCTAGGAAGGAGAATAAACCTGATATTCTCCAGCTTTATTTGGTGTAAGCACTTTCGTTAACCTGTGAGCTAAATCTGTGGTTTGTCTAACTGCTATAGTTACTGGTTTCAAATGAAAAACGCCCCCAAGATCTTGATTGGTTTTGACGTTATGATGTGGGCTAATTTCTCTAGTGTGTTCCATCCTTTGCATCTGACTCTCAGGACTTGCTCGGTAAATATTTGCCATGGAAAGGAATAAAATTCAAACCTAAGGGTAGGCATTTTGTCTAACAAAAGCAGTTTGTCCTGCAGGAGGGAAAGGAGTTCTGAGAGAAATTGCTGGAACACGAACACCTTCTTGTCGAGGTGGAGAGACACTGCCAGTTTGGAGAGACAGAGGCCAGGACCAAAAACCTGAGCTCTGTCACTCCTGTCCAGGAGGGACTTAGCCACCACTCCAGGTCTCCCAACGACCTTCCTTTTAGACAATTCCCAAAGGATGATCAGGTCTGCACTGGGGTGGAGAATAATTCTACATCTCAAACATATTTTGATGATGACAGCTATACGTAAGTCTCAGGAAACATCTCAGGAAAGATACTAATGAATACATTAATGAAGTAGAAGCTTTACACAAAACCTCTGCTACTTATGCCATGCTGATATTCTGTTTTCTACTCAGATCTATTCAGTTCCGTGAAAGAAACAGCAACACTCAATGATGTCTAATGGGCAGAAGCAACATGGAAACATTGTAGAAAGATAAGCTTCATCTCAGGGACCCTGTAGCAAAAAGAATAGTGATGATGCCTCTCTCCATGTCCACACCTGAAAGTATGCTTTGGTCATAAGAAGGGATGGTGTTAATAGCTATATTCTAGAATGCGAAAAAGTAAGCTCAAAGGAGAGATCTTTGTTTCTATATCTATGATATTCTATAATCATCTAGAAGGTTCTCCACGGTGACCTTTGCTAGGTGGTCCAGGGCTGTCCCTCTAGTATGAAGATTCCAAAGATCTCCCATCTGTCCTCCTGCCTGTGCTTCGCTTCATAGGCATTCTTGGGGACAGTGATCTGATTCAGGGATGAACTGAGGAAGAAGATGCCAAGGGCAGCATTGTCTCAGCATCTGACTTAGGCTGTAGTGGGGTGGGCAGTGGTGGTGCAGGGATATAGTTTGTGCTGATGTTCTGCCGTATCTCACCACAGGGCCCTTGTGTCGATAAATCCTGAAATTCGTGGAAGGCAGTTGCAGGAGATACTTTTCAATGAGATGGCTTCCTCACTCGCTGGGAGCAGACGCAGGTGCTGCTTCATCCCAGTATGTGCTGAGCACGGGGCCGGCACGTGGAGGAAGCTTGTCTCTGTTAATATGATGAGAAAGTAAAGGAACCTATCATCCTGTGACCCTGCTGCCTTAGTTATCATTTGTGACTGTTCAAAAGGCACCACAGTGGTCTACAGCATGAAGCAGAAACCTGCTGAGGGTGTCCAAATTATGAGCTGGGGGCAAAATCACTAAGTCAGTGAGTAACCTGAGCTAACTCTCCGGTTCTGAACGTCTTTGTAGGACGCCATTCAGACAGATGGAGGCAAGAATGAGATCCTTAGGCTTTGTGGGCCAGGAAAGGGGCTCTAAAATATATTTATGTTGTAAACTATATATTTTTAAAGATTAATTTTCATTTTATTTATGTGTCGGGCTGCACGTCTGCCTCACTGCTGGGGTGTTGGAGCTCAGAGGTGGGAAAACACATCCATGGTAGAGGTCCCAGCCAGTGTTTTTCCAGGTAGAAACAGTGAGATCTGGGATGGATGTTGTGGTTCTCAATCTCTTGTGTACTCAGATGCTGCTGGATATGGTGTCCGAGAGTTCCCCTATTCGCCAGGCAGGAAGGGGATGGCTGAGCCTGGGACAGGGTAGAATCCAGTGTGGTTTTGAGTGAGTGCAGAGAGTACAGAGAAAAGGCCTTCTCCTGGAGATTTACCGGGAAGGCCTCCCCTGATGGCGGGCCATCCTAGATGAAGGAGATGGTCCTTGCTTGTCCACACTGTTCTATTTATGGCAGATGTGAATGCATATGTCTTACTCAGGGTGAACCAGGGATTAAATACCTTTTGTGGGAAGGAATACCCAGGAAGAGAAGTTCATTGGCCAAACACTTGGGGCCTATCTAGATACCCCATTAGCATGGGCAATTCCAGGTCTTTATGGTCCTTTCTGTAGGGTGTCATGGTTACATGTTCCAGGGCATGTCAGGGAGCTGGTTCCCTGCCTACCATTCTCAATTTTGAGATTTCCCGGGGTTTTGAACCTGCTTTAACCTTACCAGCTCTTGTTTGGTGGCAGGGTCCACTTGCCCCACATTTATGTATGTCTGCCCGCCTCCTCTGTGTGGGCACTCAAGGAAGCTGCAAGTGGGACTGAACATTAGATCCCCTAGAGGCAGATTACAGGCAATGATCGCACAGACAGTGCAGGATGACAAGGACCCGCGCTCAAAAGCGGTCGGTAGATTGCCAGGTAGAGCTCGATGCTGAGTGCGGTCTTGTGCAGCCTTACCCAAATAGCCTGGAAGCGGCCAGAATATCCAGGGCTTCGAGTGCCGCAGGCGGTACAGGTTGAATAGGAGCCCCATCACTGCCATACTGCCCAGGTACTGTACTGGTTGGTGGTCTACACGTCCAGGTAAGGCCCTATCAGCAGCACTGTTACGACGTTTACAGCCACCACGAACAGGCATACCGCGGTCACTCGCACGAGCGACCACAAGAAGAAACGCAAAACAGCGATGCTCATCACACATCGACAGCGAGCAGCTATCGCTGCTGTTCCAGGGCATGCTGGTAGGCTTCCTAAGAATATGAAAACCGGTGTGCCACCGCAGCAAGTGCACCTGGAGGGATGATGGATTCACTCACTTGCCAGTCCCACTCAGAGGGCAGGTCACCAGTGGGCCGCGCACAGTCTCCGCCTACACACGTGGCTGGCCCCCAGCACCTGCCTGGACACTGTCTCCCAGTCCCTAGGTATTGTAGGAACTTGCAACCATGATGGCATTGCAGGAGCCCTGAGGGAGTGCTTCTGCTATCCGGAAACCACAATCCTAACTAGAAAGAGAACAGTCCAGACAAGCATCAGAGCCCTTTCCAGGTCAGAGACACTGCCTGAGCGTAGACATGTCTCAAATCTGGTCCCTGCTCAGTCCTTACATAAGTGAAAGTCTTACAAGTGAGGGTGGAAGGCCTAGGCCATCATATTAAGGATTCCCCAAAATCTGCAAACAAGAGCATTTAAAAAGACAAAACAGAACTCATCACTAAGAAGCAGAAACTTAAATGATTGTTTTCACACTGTATGCGTTTTGAAACTTAAACAGAAAGCAGACTAGGCCAACCCTTGAAAGAACAAAAATTTAGGAAAAAGTGAAAACCCTATGTATTACGAGTCACCACCTTGTAGTCTCTGACAATAGTTGATGGAAGCTTCCAGCTCTGTGTTTTCAGTTTAATCCTCATGCTCCTATACAAAGTAGTACTCAAGACAGAGACGCCCACTAGGATTTGGCTTCTCAGCTAGCTCCTCCTCCATGTTCACCCAACCCTGGCATTTCTCAACAGCCCTCCTGCCGAAGCCTTTATCTTTGTCAAAACAAATGAAACAAAACAACAGCAACAACAAATCCCTTCACACCTAGCAAAGGTCTTCATTCATACCGTGTTGGTTTGAAATGTTGATCTCGAAGCTCTGGGCTGCAGAGGTGCTCCACATGGCGGAAGGAGAGAACAGAGTCTTGCAAGTTCTCTTCTGGCCTCCACATGCACTGTTGTGGTACACGCATGTGCATATTCAAAAGTAAATGCAAAACAATTTAAAGTGTCACCCTTCTTCAATAAATGTAAAAAATATATTAAAATTAAAAAAAATTTCAACTTCCCCTGCCAAATTCCTCCTCCCCTTTTGGATCTGACACTTGGACCAAATGCTGTCTGCCATTCTCTCACACACATACGCAGGAAGTGTGGGTGTTATGACAGGTGCTTGCCAGCTTCCTCATTGCTCTCTTGCTGTTCTAAAACCTGCTTCAGCCACAGTGCAACAGACTCCACGTCCTCCAGCCCTCAAAGCTCACATTCATCCCCCAAGGATCAGATTCCTCACTAATGCCGGCAAGTGCCACACCAGAACAAACTACATCAGGACAAACCACGTTGGGACATACCACGCAGGACCAAACCACACCAGGACAAACTACACCAGGACAAACTACACCGCCCTTGAGATCTTGGCCTCTTGGACTGTTGACTTCATTTCTCTCAGTGATCAGGCAGGTCCTTGACCCCATCACATCCAGCCACTCCAGTGGACTGGAATTATTCTTTACCTGAGGATGTGGGAACCCACTCTGTCTTGCCGGAAGTTCATCCCTACATTTGCTTTGTAGCTCATTCCCCTCATAGGTTTCCCTGAAGTTCACTTGGTTCTGTCTTTTCCTTGCCCCTCACCCTCCTCACCCTCACCCTTTTCCTCTACTTCCCAATCTTAATTCCATGCGCAGTGACACCCTCAGGCTCCTTCCCTTTATCTTGATCATAACACAGCTCTGCCCAGAGGACAGCCAGCATGCTAGTTAAGCTGTGCTCTGCCTTCTTCACGAATGCTCTCACTTTGTGGCTGTTCACTGAAAAAGCAGTGTTAGCAGTTATAGTTATGAAGCAGCAACAAAAATAATTTTATGATTGGGGGGTCACCACTACATGAAGAATTACTTTAAGGGGTCTCAGCATTGGGAATATTGAGAACCACTGACTTAGCTTCACTCCAGTATCTACCATCTGAATATTTACCCTTCCGTACCTCATTCACTCCCCACTCTTCCAATTCCTACCCCACATCTTCCTCAATTATACCCCCATCACACACATACACTAAGATGGTGATCTTGCATCCAATTTCTCTAAAAATCCAGAAGCAACTGGAAGGAAACATCTATACTGTCCCACTACCACACTGCTCTGCCCGCCTTACCCTACTTAGACTGAGGAGTAAGCTGGTGGTCCTCGAGGCTGGAGTTAGTTTGTCCCACCTCAAGCATTCCATCATCTCCAGGACAACAAATCAACTTCCTCTTCTGCATCATATGTTTTCTTCTGAATCATTTTCACACATTCACTAAAGTTGAAGAGTTTGTTTTCAAGTCTCTAGGCTCCCTCCTTCCCAACCTTTTAGAAGAGACCATGCAATTTCTTCAGGGTTGATCTGCTTTCCCCTGAGTTATTAAGTGCAGTGCAGCAAGAGAAAATAAACGAACCTGATAGGGTAATGCAGGGTGCAGCTCAGCCAAAGGAACAGAGCGCTATGTCACATTCAGTTTTCTTGGGTTACTTTTGGGTCCCTATGTGTTGGGGGGTAGGATAGGTGGCTTAAAGGTCTTTGTATACTAGGGTACCTAACTGTACTTATTCTTGGTGGCTTGGGCTGGCACTTCCGTGTCTTTTCCCTTGTCCTCAGTTGTCTATGTGGTCTTTTCCTTGGCTCAGAACTCTGGGCCTCCATGGGCTATCAATCCCAGAGTCTCTCATTTCTTCCATTCTGTTCTGTAAGTTGGTACTTGCTCCACTAGTGTCACCTAAGCAGGCTGACTGGGTCTCAAGTGGACATCACACCAGTTGTATTTATAGCCCTTTCTATTCTGTATTGTGCCTTCCATTCAGGTATTACCTCTCTCCATTTTGTGTTCTCTCTAGTGTGTTACATACTACTCAGCTTACTTGGCTATTTATTTAATATCTATCGGCACTACATGTACCAGAAGGCATGGCTCTAATCTGCATCCATAGCGGCTTCTCTGTTGTCTGGATGGATACATCTCACAAAATGAGGTTTCAGTATATATTTGTAAGATTTCTTGGATAATCACTAGTCGGGTGGATCACTGATAGGGAGAAATTCAAACATGCCTCAGATCTGCAGGTGTAGCTGAGTCTTTACTATAATGGCTTGGCATTCTGTGGTCTTAAGAACCAAGCAGTTCTGCTTGGTAGTTCTAGAACCATCTACCAGCAGGTCATCTGATAAGGGGGCTTTCTAAATGGATCAGGGCTGCAGACATCTCTCTCCCCCTCAAGTGTCTACTTGGTATTTGGGGTGAGGGGTGGAGGGAAGGCAAGAATAGACATAAAGTCTGGCCCAGCCTTTAAGACCTTGTGTTTCTGAAAGCAAGAGGGCAGAGTCCCTAACAGGCTTCTGGGCTCTGTCAGGAGGCCTCCTAAGTTAGCTTTTGGCAGGATGGGATGTTCAGGGATGTACATAGCTAGAGCTATGCTATCTGAGCCCTTCTATTTTTAACTTTTTACTGACAATTCATGATTTCACATGCACCACAGTCCTGCTCATCTCTCCATTCCCTCAGATCTGCCCTTCACCCTTGCAACCTCCTTCCTGCAAATAAAACACACCCCCACACCCCAGCAACTAAAAAAAAAAAAAAAGCATGGATAACAACTCATTGTGGAAGCTATAGTATGTCATAGTGTGCCCCACACATCTTCACTTGCAAATGTTCATTGCAATGCGTCATTGGTCTGGTTTGAGACCTCTGGTTTCTGCGTTACCATTAATATCGGCTTCTCATCAGGGCTACTCCCCGGTCGGTTATCCTGTGGTTCCTGTGTCAAGATCCTGTAGCTTTGGAACAGCAGGACTGGCCCTTTCACTCATCCCAACAATTCCCTGATGATAGAGATTTTGGGGTGGGCCAGTTCAGACCTGAATTGTGGGCCTGTGTGGTAGGCTCTCCTGTAACCACACCACCAGGGAAAGCTCTCCAGCACTGCTTTGGCTAAGTCAGCTCTCCCACTCCTAGCCAGCTCCACTGTGCTGCCCAGTAAAGGTGTGGGGCTCACTTTCCCAAGTGCTGCTGCCTTCAAGAGGCTGGCCCAGCTCTCCCATGCCTTCACCATCAAGGCAAGGTTCACTGAGTTGCCCAGGTAAGGTGCAGGGTCAGCTCTGAGTGCTACCTAAGCGAGGGGTCAGGGCTAGCTCTCCTGCTCTCATGAACCAGGGCCAGCTATTACAGGTGGGAAAGGGGAATGGAAGGGCATCAACTCTGGACCCACTCTACTTGAGACCCAGAGAGTGGAGGAGCCAGTTCGTCTGCACTTTCATCTTGCTGGGTGTGTGGGGTGGGGGGCGGGTCGCGGGGGTATGGCAGATTGCATGAGTTAGTAACCAAGCCCTGGAATGCTCAGGCTGATGTATAAAACCTGCATCCAATGTTTATGAGAGGAGACAGGTGTAGTGTTCTATGGGACTTTGATGTCCTCTGAGAGGTATGATGGTTTTGATCCAACAGACCTCCACTTCCTCAGCCTAGATTTTTGTTGTACCACATACACAATGACAATAAAAGCAACAAACTCCAGAGGAGTCCTGTGTTAGTGGAAAACGAAGACAAATTGAACCTTTCAGTGGCGCGGACTCAGAGCACTAGTAACAGGAAGGTTCTGGGCAGATGGATTCAAGGATGGTCATGCATTTTATTCCTCATGGACAAATGCACTTAATTGAGAGAGAGTCTTACTATGCTGCCCAATGTGACATTTAACTCCCAGACTGAAATGATCCTCCTGCCTCAGTCTTTCAAGTAGAGGTGACTAGAATTTTCCTTTTTCTTTCCAATGGGAAGTTTACACCATAATCACCTTTTTCTTTATTTAAAAGCAAGACAGTGAATTGGACAAAACCAATTCATTAGGTAACGCTTCTAAACTGTTTTTCTTTTTCAGACAGGGTCTCACTATGTAGCACTGGCTGGCTTGGAACTCATGGAAACACAGTTGCCTCTGCCTCCCACATGCTGGAGGAGAAGCTTCTAATTTCATTCTTGAATCTACTAGAGTGAGTTGCATACTGAGTAAGTGTGTGTCCCCTCAGGCTGAGGTGTCCCCTCAGGCTGAGGTTCAAAGACTGCTGGGAAAATGTAAGCCCCTTGGGAGAGAGGAGATACTTCATTTTCTTATATAGGGAACAAACAATGAACTGTTTATAAATTTAAAAAAATCCCATATCTCAAAAAAGAATGATACAACTTTTATTTTTCATGGATTTTACAGATACTTTTGCTACATAGTTTATGTATTCTTATGAGATTATATTTTTTCACTTGTATGAAGTTCAACCTTATACAATTTTAAGGTGGTATGTTTGGTAGTGTATTTATAATCTTTAAAAAGTTGAGTTTTTGGAATGTACAGTATATGAGGTAAAATCAAGATTACATTAAAAATTGTTTTCTCCTCTGCACTAACATCGCAGTGAGGCTCAAATGGCAAGTACACTATTAAATGACATTTACTATCAAAAATAGGAGTTCATTTGAATTACTATGAAAACATAAGCCACTGTGTGGCACATTTTACCATTTTAGACATTCAACTATATAGAAATCTCTGGGCTCTGACACTCAGACTCATTTGTACTGCCAAATGTGGCACTTTTAAGAAGTCCTAGAAAACAATCGTAATCGCAGTTGTTTGGGGGACAAGTTATCACTCTATCCATAAGAGATTAAATAAAATGTAAACATACAGTATATTAGAGTGACAGGGTTTTCTTAAACTTGGAGAGGCCAAGTTTATCCGTTTCTTTTTTGAATAAAGGTTAATGTTCTTTTCTATAGCGCAGATCATTTGACATAAAACAATTACAATACATGCCCATTCTATTATAAGGGAAATTCTTCAGAGATCTTCAAAGTACAAAACATACATTTCTTTTTGACAGACAGAAGTACTTAGTAATCACTAAAATGCAGACCTCAGCAACTAAAAATTAGTGACTCACTACTCTAAAATCCAAATAATAAATTAAAGAAGCTAGTTACAGATGTCTACAGAAAACGTGATAAAACAAAAATTTCATATAAATTCATTGCAGACTGTATTATTACTGGCAGTCATTGACATCAAGGCAAGACGTACAATGTGATATGACAAAATTCAATCTGATCATCCAATAACTCACAAATGCAAGCTCACAAACATTAATGAACTATGCAATTTGCAAAGTGCTCTAATGCAACGGTACCCACATGCAATCAACAATTTGGAACAGTATCCAAACAGACATTATACATTAAACATTAGTTTCTCAAGAAAGAAAGCAGCTTGAAGTTTACTGGTGCAAATTAATTTTGTCTTCCGATTTGGTACCCTAAACAAAAAGGTTGAGTTTGATTAGAAATTCTGATGGCAACAGCAGTAGTTACAGGAGATGCTGCAAAACCATTGGGAGTCCTTCAAAGCTAGCCTAGACCAGGTGATGAGTGTGGACACATCTCCTTATCTGACTGTCTGCACATAGACCCAATGTACAGGTATGTGCCGGCACGCACATTCACGTGTGTACACACACACACACACGCACACACACACACACACACACACACACAGAGTTTCAAGACCCAGAAAACAGAAGCTAAATAGGCTTCAAATTTAGTTATTATTTAAAAGTCCTCTGTTTTCCAATCCCAAAAAGAGGTACTGTTCAAGTAAAGACTAGTATTTCTGGGTCTGTGCTTTCTTGGGCTCACTTGTGAGTTCACGTGTTGTGTGTGAGTTTGTGTGTGTGTGTGTTTGTGTGTGTAAGGAAGAACTCTACACTCAACAAACAGAAAACTTCTTTCTCACTCAGATTCCTTCATCCAGTTTGTTTGCTAAGCCCTCCAGGTATTTATCAAAGTTCCACTTACCAAACAGT
Source organism: Grammomys surdaster (assembly GCF_004785775.1). Classification (NCBI taxonomy): domain Eukaryota; kingdom Metazoa; phylum Chordata; class Mammalia; order Rodentia; family Muridae; genus Grammomys; species Grammomys surdaster. The sequence continues at coordinate 4,944,196 of NW_021620801.1, read as the reverse complement.
TAAGACAAATGAGGAGGTAGAAATACAGCACTAGATTGCTTTCACAGCATCAGACTTGAACAAGTTTCGTAGAGAACGTTAGTGTAAATTCTAGTCATTCTGAATTTTTCTTTTACATGGCAATCATCTTCGAAACAAACAGATGTGGTTATCACTGGTATACTCATGCTGACTGGTCAAAACAATCCTAAGTGGTGTCTTTAGAAAGTTTGTTTTACTAGAAGGCAAATCTGGGGGTAGGGGGGAGGGTGGGGAGAGAAAAGAAAAAAAAAAGGGAAAAAAGTCCCAACCCGAGAACAAAATAAACAGCCCTCTCCAGATTGATGTTTCTGTGGCTGAATTCCCATGAAGAGCCATCCTTTGCCTAACAACAGAAGCACTGAAAATGCTAAAGCCATGTTTCAACAGATAGTCTCAATGCCAGTGCTAAATGCCACCATTTTATAAAAGCAATACAGAAATAATTTTAGTACATGACAAAATAAAATGTAATACAGTGTTAAAAATAAAGTTATATTTTCACTTGATTACAAAGTACTGAATGATAAAGGCAATCAGAATGGAAAAAAAAGCAAACAACACCAGGATGACTGCTGCACACTGCTCGTCACTTAGAGTACGCCGGGTCCGTGTGCTGTCCACAGTGTCTCTGTTGCTGCTGGCTGTCGGCTCTGTCCTCTGGGAGATGAAGAACACTGTGGTGCTGTAGGGACCTACCAGATCCTGGTGCCCTGAAGGGTCTTGGCATTGTCGAATGGCACACACTCGAAATCGATACTCACAATTCAGCTGAAGGCTGGAATACCGGAATGAAGTATCAGGGCCCTTGTAAATCTGTTAAGGACATATTAGAAAGAGAATGGAGTATAAAGTCTGGACAGAAAATACTAGCACAGCTTCATTCTGGAATTATTTCAGATGTGAACACTTGAGTATCACTCATTTCATCTTGTGGACGTGTGGTGTGTGGACACTTGCCCACTCGGGCCAGAGAGCAAGGCTGCCTGTCTTACCTCCTTCACTCATTTTCTACCTTATTTATTAACATTTTCTGAGAAGTCTCTCGTGAACCTGTAGCTAGCTTGAGGCCTCCCCTGTCCACCTCCTAGGATTGTAGGCACATGGCTTTTATGTGAGTGCTAGAGCTCAAACTCAAGTTTTCCAGCTTGCATGGCAAGTACATCACCATCTGCCAGCCTCGATTTTACCTTTTAAGTAACATTTAAAAACATGCAAGCACTTGTCTGTTTGCTGCAAAAGTGAAGATGTGAGATCAGTCCTCACAGTTTGTAAGTTAGAGTTAAGTATGTGCTCCAAAGCAACAAAATACCAAATACAGAACTTTCCCATGCATTTCCCTGGGTTACTCAAATAAAAGAAAAAGAAGGCTTTTTTTTTTGGTCGCTGTTCTTTGTGAACTCACTGTTTGAGAGAGGAGGTCATATAATCTTGTTCACTTCATAATTAGGGGACCTGACTACCTAACTAGTGAATTTCTATACTTTAAAACATCTGTTGAATCAAACAGAAGTTATCAATGGGTATCCACTGCAAATCACTTTGTCAAGAGATTGGTCACTTGGAATCAGACTAGTATCTTAAAACCTAACTCTGTGGCCATGACTTAGAAGAGAGATGGACATTAACCGGAGCTGCATGGATTTCCATTGGTGTGTCCTAGAAAAAAGGAAGCTATACACCAGAGCTGGTTACTCCATGACTCAAGCCCTGCACTGTGCCGTCATAGTTCAGTGAGTGCTTACTTCACAGGTACAATAGGCACAGCGATAGTTATACATGGCAATCATGAGATTAAGGGGAACTACTGCTTGTTAAAAGTGTCAGCACAGTACCCAGCTAACAGCGGATGCTCAGAGACATTACCGTTCTAACCAATGAGACACTCCAAGTCAATGAGAAAACCAAGGCTCTCTGTCAAACCTCTTCTCAGGTGGCTTCTTTCAGCTGCTGGTGGGCTACAAGCCATACTTACAGATAAATGCCTGTGTTTGCATTGTCAGGCTTTCTGCCTGTTCCAATTGCATTTATGTTGCAAATTTAGTTTTTAACAAACTAGTTTATTCTCAAAGTGGCAATGTAAGATCTAATTTCATTTAAAAAAAAGTTTGCACGATCCAGTATGTAGTGGGTATCTAACAAATTAGTGAAATTAGTGACTTCAAGTAAAAATGTAGATACCAATAGGAAAAAGGAACTTTTATTCTAAGAAGCCATATTTGTATCTTAAGGAAACGTGTTCTGGTTCTAAGAAAACAAATCAGTGTTTCAAGCAGAAATATAGAAAGAATTCATGTCTGAGGTATGGTAGAATAACTTACATAAAATAGGAAATTATAGAAGAATTCAATGTAAAGCTGTATACATATATAAAATTATTTTAGTTAAAATATGCTTTTATCTTACGGGTACAATAAAGTCATTTTTAATTTTTGTCTTCCTCCTCCCCACCTTTTCTGAGATAGGTAGTATCTTGCTTTGTAGTACAGGCTGGTCTTTAATTCAGAATATTTATTAATTAATTATTATTTTCCTTTGAGCTTTCTTTTCTCATTTTATCTTCACAAGAGTATGATATTATTTATTGCTAGAGAGGAAAAATCTTTAACAAATGGCTTGAGGGTGACAGGTGATGAGATGTAGAGAAAGAAATAATACATTAACTGTACTAAGACCTTTTTGTTTGTTTTTTCTTTTCTTTTTTTCTTTTTTAAGACAGGGGTTCTCTTTGTAGTCTTGGCTGTACTAGAACTCAGAGATCTGCTTGCCTCTGTGTCCTATGAATGATGGGAACAACAGCATGAACTACCACATCCAGCTCTAAATTTAGGTATTTTTAATTCAAAGAGTCTTTAGTAGTATTAAAAGTGTTTAAGAAATTCTCATTTTATAGCTCTTGCTATGAAACAGGGCTAAGAAGCCTACAGTGGGCCTAGGTATGAGTTGGAAAAGGAACAAAAGGACAGAGATAATATTCATTGCTTTGGATACTGAAGAAGCTGGATGAGATCTTGTTTTTAGTTCTACTTGCAGAGATTGGTAGCAAGTCAGAGTGGCATCACAGGGCCCACAGATACAGTACTGAAGGAAATAGGTTCTTGCTAGAAATAACTTATGGGGTTTACACACCCAAGAGAAGCCATTCAGTATGTCTGAAGGGCTTGAGAGCAAGCGGCTAGGGCTCACAATGCAAAGAATTAAAACAAGTCATATCACATTGACTCATTCTTCTAACATTACATATCTGATAACTGAGATGGAAACAGTCTACGTTTACAGTATTTTTGGGATCTCTGTTATTGCTTAGATTACACAGAATGAAAACACCCTTTTATGTTCACTATGAATCAATCATTCATTTGCAGGGAGAGAGACCACACAACACACAGATTTAAGTTCAGAGACAGCAAGAACATATGACTCCTTCCAGTCTACATTTTAACGAGAAATGCATTAAAATTTAAGTGTATGAACTCTAAAGTGTAAAGTCTACCTAGTAAAGAAATTTCAAATACTGTGCCAATGCAAGAGATTTTCTACAGAGGCTTGTGAGGGACCTGAAGAGTTTGGGAAATTGCTATTTGTCCTTATTTTGGTATTATAAATGTATCATTATAAACGTATCACAGAAAAGGAAAACATTAACTGAGGCTTGAGGCCAATGAGAATTAATACCTTACCTCTCTGTGTCTATTTCTATCTTACAGGATTTCATTTGTCTAGCCATACAAATTTAACTTAACAAGGACTCACACTATGATTCAAATAGTTCTTAACTTTTGAAGACAAATGTGTAATTTATCTTTGAAGCTCTCGTCACAGAAGAAGAGATTTGTGTGTGTGTGTGTGTGTGTGTGTGTGTGTGTGTGTTCGAGGGGGGGGAGGGAATGAGAGATTTTCTATCACTTTTGCAGTCACTATACAGGGTTATTTCAATCAGTATAAAACAGTGATTCTTGAAATATATTTCTTTTGCATGGGATATAGACAAAAAAGGCTAATCTCAGTACCACCTAAAACAAATGTTAAATACTTCCCTAAGATATAACTTGATTACATTTAAAAATCAGACCAATATATAAGCACGCCATCGTAGCAGCTATGTCTAGTCATGTAATATGAACCTTGTCTAGCTTATGGCTACTCCAGTAATGGTTTTGTGGCCTCTGAGGAGCGCTGCACTTACTCTCCAGAAGCCTGCAATGGTCATGGTCTCAAGACTCATGCTCTGCTGCCATCACAGCACATATGACAACTTGCCAGGCTGAGCAAGCAGAGCACCACCTCAGTGTGTGTCTATGGGAACGTTCTGGAATAGACCAGGATGTGACCTGATGAAGTACATAACCCTCAGCAGTGTGGATGGCACCATCCAATGTTGATCAGAGTGAAATGTCAAAGAGAGGCAAGCTCACCATTTCTGCTCGGCTGGGATACCCTGCTGCTGCTGCTGACTCTGGACTCCTAGCACTCCTGGTTCTCAGGCCTGAGAGTCTGCGCCATACACAGACCACTGGCTGTTCTGGGCACCTTAGCACCTCTAAGCAACAAGAAAGCTCTGAACAAGTCGGTCTTTTTGGTTTTATACTTAGAAATCCAAAGTGATACTAACTTAGATTTAAGGTTAAATTAGAATTAGCATTACTGCTTTGTGTAGTGACATAAACTTATTAAAATTCATATCCTACCAAAATATGGGATCTCTAGTTCCTTTAAAGTTGCAGTTAGACAATTACATTTTCTTTAATATTAATATTGCTTCTTACTTGGAAGGAAATCTGCTCATCTGTAAATTATATTTGAAATCTAATTATCATATCACTTAACAGATGATTTAATGGAGCAAAACAATGGTATGCCAAATTTAACTCCTGCAGTCCTTTGATATTTTAGTTAAGATATTGTATGTCTATATAATTTGTAAAACAAATACATGTATTAAAATTAAAGTAAAACAAACACTTTGTAAGCCCTCATATGTAAAGGTTGACAGAAAAAAATAGGGAAAAAAAAATCAAATGAAGTGCAATGCTTCCGGAGACCACCTTGGTCACAGACTCTCATAAGAAACACTGACAGTTACTTCCTCTGTCAGTTATGTATCAGAAGATGTCCTGAAAATTTCCCTGCCAAGAAAGTGACACTTCCCCTAAACTCTAATCATAAAAGGCCACTGTTATAGTCAATATTTAATAACAATTGTTATATTCAAGCACAAATAATAACAATAATACAAGGACCACTTACTTTACATTAACTATAAAATTTAAAATAGTGATTTTCTTAGAACTTCCTCTTGTTATATGCTCATCTAAATATTATTATTATATAATTATTATTACTGAATCCATCTTACTGATTTCCCTGCTTCTATCTTTGTCCCCACAACACTTATAATCAAAACGTGCCTGAATATGTAACTATCCTGATTAAAAAAAAAAAAATCCTCCTCTGGCTTATTTCACTTGGAGCTAAAGTCACTCATGGTCCAGGGTGTCAGTGTCATTTCCACATCACCTCTCATGATGGCTTCCTTACTGCTCACTTCTCAAGAGGACTGTGGGTTAGATGAAGTCTGTAGGGGCTGGAGTGCTGAAGGGGAATCAGGAACTGTCAAGTCGACTTCAACAAGCCTCAACAGTCAAGAGTGCTGTGAAGGTCAGCTACTGGGCTGCAGCAGGATGGGTGCTTTATTTTCTTCCAGTAGTAGCCATTGAGAAGAAACTACCAACTTTATCAAGTTTGTCTTAGGGGGTCTCTTTGCCTCACACTGGCCACTTTACTGCTGATGAAATTTAACAAGCACTCGACTGCCTTGGGGCCTTTTCTTGGCTTCACAGAGAACTTCCTTAGGGAAACTACAGTTCCCCAGTCCTTGGACTCAGCTTTCTCCTTTCTCCCCAGTGCACTTGCACCTGTCTCCCTCACACAGTGCATACTGAGGTATGTCTTTCCACTCCACTGGAACTTCCATGATGGTAGGTACTTTTCACTGCTATGTCCTGAACTGCTACGTTGCTGGCAATGGCTCAATGAAAACTTGCTGAATGAATGAACAATCTATCCAAGGGCAGGCATTCACAAGATATTTTGAATTTCAAGATAGCTGGAATGTAATAAGCACTAAACAAATGTTTCTTAATTAGAACTAAATAGTCAAATCTTTTACTGAAAATAAATAAAATTGAAAGATTAAAAATATGTACATATAAAATGGTATCTTGACACATACCTGTTTGAATTCTGAATCTTTTCCCACCATAACTTGAAGATTATAAATAACTGGGTCACCCTTCATTGGCTGTAAATACTCCCATGTAATTTCACAAATATGATCATTGATTTTCTCTATTTTTGGGGCTGGATGGAAGAAAACATAAATAAGATCAGCTCCATTAGATTTCATTTGGCACGTAACACAGATACAGATAAAAAAATCAACAATTTATAAACTTAAATAGTGAACTTTTGCCACAGGAATGTAAAGAAATTAAAGAAACAACAGTCTTTATGAAGTCATGGGACACTAACTTGGGCAACTCATCAACATCATACAGGCTAGTTATAGACAGCTTAGCTGGGGATCGGCTTAACATGACTCTCAGTGGCTGATGCAACACTGTCCCAACAGTCTCTATCACCATTTCTCAGAGTACAATGCATTTTCATCTCTTTGGATAAATACACAAACTTCAATCCTTGCCAGAATCATTTAAAAATAACAGCTACTTTTGAATTAGAAATATGTGTACAGTGTATAAGTACATGAGGACACATTTGTATGTGAAGCCACGCTAAAGAAACATTTGTCTTTCTTAGGGGAGACCTGGCTCCCCAAATCTGAAACATCTAAAATGACCAGAGTTTGTGACATTTAGTCTTTTTGTAACAACAAATCACCTGATTAGAGACACAATTTACTTATTCAAGTGAGTATTTCCTGTCAGGTCATTAAAGAGACCAGAGACTTTCACACATTAGTGCTTTGATGACTGAGTGGATCCCTGAGCATGTGCTTCTGTCGGTGTTCTCATCTAACTGATGAGAGATACTGAGTGCTGAATTTTAATCAAAATAAAGCATTTTATTCTGGAGGTTATAAATCACCTTTCAAGGCAGCTGGAACAGACTTTGGAGTGGTGAAAACATACTCTTGGGAGAGAGGACCTTCCCCAGCTTCATTACAAGCTTGAATGCAAAACTTGTAGGACGTGGACTCACTGAGCCTTTGTACCTTGTATGTATGACAAGGTCCTCTGTACAGAGAGACAAACCTGAAATGGAAATACACAACTTTACAACAGCATAGAAAATGTCTTCAAACCCACTACAAGTGTATAATCAAGCATGGTATTGAGGATCAAGTGGCTCCAAAACCTTAAAACTCAGGAGTAGTTGACAATTATGCTTTCCATCAGATAATAAGAATCACAGGTAAATTTCCCAATCTAACTTGATACAGAAAAATTATCACTAATCCAATGTTTAACCATTCTAAGTCTCTTCTCAGGCTTCTGGCACAGTGCTGACTCTGCCTTTTATGATTACAGTTTTAAAGGCATCAGAATAACATAAAGGCACAGCTTTAATGAGTTACTTTTACCAAGTCATAATCTACAGTACAATTTGAGCTATAAGATAATCTGTACTTAAATTTCTCGTTTTTATCTGAAAACAAAAGGAGATTGATTCTTAATTTACGGGCATAACTCTAGCTAGCTTAGTGATCTTTCTTAGAGAGAGAGTACTCTGAGAGACTATAAAATTTCAAATAAATTATCCATATAAACCATTAGATAGATCCTTATAATTATTCATATTTTCGCTTATATATTACTTACAAATTGGATGTTTCTCAATATTTTTAATGGGTAGTTTTAAAAAAGTTAGAAACCAAGGAATGCCTAGCGAATGCTCAGACAATGTTAACAGCCTTGAAATACATTACAGTTAGGAATAAGAAACAGTTGATGACCTGAAGCAAACAGATCTGTAATAAGCAATAACTGGATAAGCCTAGCTTCGGATCCTCTGAAGTACTTTTTCTTTAAATAAGAAAGGAAGGGAGGTGGGAAACAACCACAGATGAAAACGGCTGAAAATGACAAAGTCATCCTCTGATGCCACCAGAGAGCAAACATGAATCTCCATAGAACTAGAAAGGAGCAAAGAGTAGCTGGGGAACTGGCTCAATAGTTACAAGCACTGGCTGCTCTAGCAGAGGATCTCAACATGTATATGGTGCCTCATAAGCATGTATAATTTCAATTCCAGGGTATCTAACGTCACCTGCTCAACTCTGAGGGCTCTAGGCATGCATGTGTTGTACACATACATGCAGGTAAAACATTCACATATAAAATTTTAAAAATTTTAAAAAAGAGGGACAAAGAAATCTGAGCTATTAAGTTGGTGTAATTTATTAAACTTATATGTTAATTGATAGATCACTAAAGGTCTTAAATTTCCCTTTTTTCTAGTAATATTCATACTCCAGCAATTCCTCAGATGCTAAATGTATATACATGAAAAGTTTACAACATTATATTTTATGTTTAGCAGAAGCTTTATCTTTCATCCACCAATTAGAAAGCTTTCTAGATAAACTGTTTTGAACTATCCCAAATTCAAAAGCTATAAGCTGGAGCAAAATTTAAAAAAATCAATTCACCTAGTGCTTGTAGTATATGTTAAAAATATATGGTTCTTTAAAACCTGCACCTTTAGCCAAGCACTGAGTTAGAACTGTTTCTAGCAAGCCTTCTTGCTCTTCACCCTGAGTCCAAATGATCTAACAAGAGTGAGAAGAATTTAAACAATTCATCCAGAACAGTTCATAATAAAGATAAATGGTTATACCACACAATTGGCAAAGAAGCTTCTGGGGAAAAAACATACATATAATTATGCCATAAATAAAAGCATAGACATTAAGAAATATACACTATGTCCATTAAAGTGTTCCTGAAAGTGATTAAAACCAATGTAAACCTTGGGGAAACTGTACTTACTATTTAAATGCTTAAGTTGAGCAACCTTCTAATTAATGTAAAAAGTACAGATGTATAATTTATAATCGTAAAATATTACAAGATTATCAGCTATAGAAGGCAGAAGGCAATATTTATATAGTATATACAGAGTAAATAAACAATCCTAAATTGGTATTTAAATAACATTAAAAATAATCTGAATACCATATTCTAACTGAAATACAGGATTTACTAGAGCAGTGTCAGCCAGTGTGGTATGTAGGAAGCTGGATAGTATTGTAGAACATGAAAGAAACACAGATAAACCCTTGGATGACGGGCAGTACTGCACTGACACTGGACGGTAAATCATAGTCCACCCAGACCCTACTACTGGTGAGGGAGGGGCTGAACTGCTGTTGGTTCAGAGTGCCCTTGTATAAGAAGTATGAGTCATAACCCTGCTGTCTAGGACCTCAGAAGCCTTGAACAAATCACAATCACTTTCTATAAATTGTGTCCAGCTGGCAATCAACAGCACAGAGTTATTTCACAGCCACGGTCAGAGCTCATGGGGCACAGTTCAAGAGTGGCCTACTTAATTTCCCTGAGCATCACTGGAATTACAACAGAAAAGCCACAGGGAGCCTTCTGAGATTTTGAAAGACATACTTAAATTATTTAAGATGGTTTTTAATAAATATTTTTATTACATTTTAATTATTTGTGTGTGTGTGCTGTCTGCAATAAACATGCAATGAAGCATCTGAAGTCAAACAAGTGGCAGGAGTTGGTTCTCTCCTTTCATCATGCACGTCTCAGGGAGTGTACTCAGGTTGGGAGCCTTGGCAGCAGGTGTCTCTACCTACTGAACCACCCAGTGGGCTCCTTATGAGTAGTCTTCACTCTGCTCTGCCAAATTATTTACACTATAAAGTTACATATATAAATACGGTTTTAATCTCCAAAATATACACATGAAAAAGCAAGTTAAAAAACTTACCTTCCATTCTTATCCTCCATCTGAAGGTGGTACTGAACAGCATCTGTTGATAATGTCTTTGGAGTTCCTTCTCCCCATTTAAGCTTAAGGTTCTGGTGGTTAAAGGCAACACATTCCAGCCGAGGTGGATCAGGAGGAAGGGGCTTAGTTTTTAATTTAATTGTATGGCTGAAAGGTCCAGCTCCAAGGCTATTCAAGGCTTGAATTCGTATTCTAAACAACACATACAAAAAAAAAAAGTTTAGTTTATGGCTATTTTATTTACACCATCTTTCTGGTTTAGGCAAACAAACACAGATTTTTGAGGTGTACCTGTATGTTGTATCTGGCTGCAAACTGTCTATGATATAGCTTGTCATCTTTCCCACTGTCAAGGGCTGCTTATCTCCAAGGTCTATGCTGTAGGCAAGGATTTCTGAGCCATGGTCATAAGGCTCTTCCCAGCTAATTGCAAGGCAGGTAGAGGGTGAGTAATGTGGGTAGTCTATATCATCATCACTTATTTCTTGAAGACAAGTCACAATGGCAGGAACTGATGGTGGAGTCACACAGGCTACAACTTCACTGAAAGGACCCGCACCTACAACACTCATAGCCTACAAATGAATAAAGTAAGTTAACAAAGACACAATTGTGGCAGTGACCTCTAAACAGAAGATTCTGGACAGTGTGTGTGCCCAGACACTGGTCACTTACCTGGACTCTGCAGTAATAAGTAGTAGCTGGTGAAAGTCCTTTTAATTCACAGCTGAGGCTAGGCCCACAGTAACACATCTGCATACTTCCTTCAACTCCTCCCCATTCCAGCCGGTACTCAGTGACGTCAGTTCCGTTACTCAAAGGAATCTTTATGAAAAGGATATGGTTTTCTTAGTCTTGATAGTAATTAAATAGCTCTGGGGCAAAATCATTCCTTCCTCTAACATATTTAAAGTATCAACACAATCAATATTGTACAATTTTTATTCATTAAAACTAGTCATTAAAACAGTCAAAAAACATAACTGCCTTATAGCAGAAGAAAAATGTGCCTAAGAGTCAGAGTATCTTAGTAACGACACTTCAAAATAATTTTAAGACAGAATGTTAACTTACACAGATATTTTCATAAGTGTCAAAGGAAACTGAAAATCAGGGACCAATATAATATCCAATATACAGATGATAATGAATTTGAGTGAAAGAAATATTATACCAAATCTTATGATTGATTGTCCAAAGTTCACCAGTGGCTAAAATATCTCAGTAAAGAAACAAAATCTTTGATAAAAACACCAAGTAACAGGAACCAGAGTCTGAATACTTAAAAGGCAAATCTATCTTACTCAAACACTTAACTCATTTCTGCCATGTGCATTTATCTAGGACTCAGTTTTCCTATGCCTGAAGGAGCAAAAGGGAAGATTACCTTTATTCTTTTCTATGCACTACTCCAATCACTAAGGGAACTGATGTAAGTTAGTGGGGATTACAGTACCTCCCAATTCACTTGGGCACAAGTTGCAGATCTGCATGTCACTTGAGGGGGTCGGCATTGATCTGGTGGCCCCGGGGCTGTAGTGATATCGTATTTTTCTGAAAATGGTCCAAACTAGAAAAACAAGAACACACATTTTCCCTTTTCATCCTTAAATGTACACTGCACAGAATCCTGTATCTAAAGACTTACCAGCAATTAAGTCCTTCAAAATTAATTTGACCATAATTCTACCGGCATTCATTAAGAATAAAAGATTTAACAACTATGGAAATAGATGCAGAACTTTAAGTTTCATTTAATATACTTTGCCTCTCCCACTCCCTTATTCTCTTCAACTGCTTTTTGTAAAAAGAGCAGGGCACTAATTAGGGAGGTGAGATAAAAGGAATGACGGGAAGAAGGGATGAAGGCACCAAATATGAGCATGGGAGATGGCAGGCACCAATCTTATTTTACAGAGTCAAAGATGGGTAGTTAGTGGAAGTAAAGGAAGCAAATGTCCAAAGTTATTTTGACAAACTAGCAAAAACCAGTAAATAAAAAGGAAGACATTACACTGAATATGCTACCAGTTAACTGCAGGTTAACTGAGGTTGCTGAGGGTGCAGACTCTGACAGGTTAAATAAGGACTGCCTGCAGACTACACAATTCCATTCACAATACTTAAGTGTACTCACAGATTAAAATATAGTTCAGCTGGAGACAGAATATGAAACAAAGTACAGCTCACTCAAGTCTTTAAAACTGTGGTAAAGAGACCTGTGAGCTTAAATTTTGAAAAAAAAAAATTACAAAATCATTTTTAAAAATGTGCCATACACCCAAGCAACTGCTTTGTCTTAGGACATCTATCTGCCTTAGTGGAGAGGTGAGGGTTTCAGCAGTTGTGTGGAAGTACGGTCTTCCAGCCCTAGCTAGAAAGTGAAGCTATCACTTCTTATGCATTTTATGGATCTCTCTCTCTCTCTGAGTGAGCGAGGGAGTGAGTGAGTGAGTGAGTGACTGTTTGTACACTTTTAAATAACTTTTAAATAACTCATATAAACCATAAATGCTTAAATATCAGCATTTGCTCATGAAGCAAAGCACAAACTACATCTGGTTTCAATGGGGAGTAAATGCTGCATAAAATCAGTTTAGCGACCATGCAAACAGACTTTTAAACATTCATAAAGGAAGCCACAGCTCTTTCCAAGTGCCACACTCTAACTAAGGTCTGAAAGTACAAGAAAGGCAAGTTATAGGGCATGTTGTTCCTTCTTTATCACTAGAAGCTTATTAAAACAAATGGCTCGATAACAGGTTCATGTGATGATACATGCTTAAGTGATGATTCAACTGGCAGTTCCCTCACCCCTATTCTGTTCGCTGCACGAAGTCTGAAGCTGTATGTCTTTCCAGGAAGAAGGCTGCTCACTGTACACTCCACTTCAGAGCCTTGGTAAACATCTCTGGGCTCATCTTTATCTGCAGGAGTCATTTCTACCACATAACAGGAAATGGGTGATCCACCATCAACCTGAGGAGGTCCTAAGCAGGAACAGATTTAGGGCTTTTAACAGGAGGAATATTTTGGTTCTAACTTAATTATAATTCAGTACCAAAATGGAAATTACCCCATCGTAACTGTATTTCTTTTGCTTTGGGTCTACCCTGCAACCTGGGAGGGAGGCATGGGCCAGGAGGCACAGCTGGAGTCTGCACAAGTAAAGATTCAGAGACCTACAGAACAAAAACAAAATCAAACAAAAGGCTCTAAACAACTAGATTGCTTTGATAAAAGATTTTAACACAACATATAATTGTATCAACAGTGTGAAGTCATACTTTACTATCCACAGAAATAATGTATAATAGAATATAATGGAAACAAGAATAGAATCAACCCTTATTAAATCATTACAACATATTTTTATAGACAAAAAGACATTCACTATAATTACTATTTAAAAAACAAGTGGGAAAAGGAACAAACAAAACAAAGTATCTAAGACAATAAGCACCTAAACAAATGCTGTCCACAGGGAGCCACACCCTCTTAGGTTGCTCCAACACTGCAGATGCTTTCTACCTTACTGTTTTTGGAGGTTCAGACTCATAGGGTTTTGTTTGTTTTTGGCTTTCTTTTTTAAACTGTCTTTTAGCCTAAATGTTAATTCATTTATTTATCTTATTCCTCTCATATCAATTCTACAGCCAGTTGAATAGGACACCTTTATTTAGTATTGCTTTAATTCCTATTTTTAAAGTCTTCATTTATTTTCTTATGTGACAAGAGTTTGAACCAGGGCCTTACAAATGCTAAGCAAGTATCTTACCAGGAAAAGCTACCAGCCCCAGCCTTGATTTTACTTTAAAGATTACCTGACCTAGTTGTATATTAAGGGTCACATTTAATATTTAATTTTTTTAAAACACAAACTACTTGTTCAACATTTTTTCAGACAGGCATTCTATGTAAGAATGCTTCAATGACACACTAGAAAATAATTTTAGATGCTATGTTTGTTGTTCTTAAATGTGGGGAGATTATCTTTTCTCCAGGTGGTTCTGAGGATTTAGGAAGGTCTCTTCTCCAGAAGAAAACTGTTCTAGCACCAAGTTATGCCTTTACCACCAGGGAGCTTTCTCAATGAATAAAAGGAAACACTTACTACAAGCCTGGTGGGTGTGACACACACTCAGTTTCACAATACTTACATGCCTAACAAGAAGTTTAAAAGTCATTTTTAACAAGAGTGTTTTTATTATGTAAACTTCCATTTGAAAAATCATATTATGAATGTTCCAATAAGTGATTCTTGGTTAAATTCATTAAAAAGACATCCGGGGCCTAGAGTGTGATTCCAGCCAGGAGTGAAGAACAGGAAGGCATGAGCAAGCAGAACTGTTCCATACGCTGTCCACAGCTGTGGGAGGAGAATCCGCCTCAGCCTGAGGCACTGAGCTTGGCCACGGGTTTGTTGTGTTACGTCCCTGGGCCAGGGCTCCTGGCATGCTTTAGGATGCTCCCCCAAAACTCACAAGGGAGAAATGTATAGGCAGGGACTGAAGCAAATATCTTGGCAGGGAATGGAGAACACAAAATATTTCTGTGGTTTGAAATGACTTAAAGATGAGTTAAAGGACAGTCTCTGCCCAGTGTTTTCATGTTCTTGTTTGTTCTCAAGCAGACTCGAAGTAGAAACCTTCAAGTGCTCAAACAGTGGTAGGACTGTGGCCAGCCAAATAGGTAGTCAAGAACCTGATGAAGACACCCTCACTGAATTACTGACCCATGAAAATGGTGGTATTAAATGTAACTGAAGATGCTGAATGTACTCAATATTGAACCAGGCTCTAAAACTGTCCTCAGGATTGGGATATGATCAATACGATCAATGATCAATATAACTGATGAAGTTACTGGTCACTGAGTTACTGACTCTCCCTTTCCTTTCCTTTTTCCTTTCCTTTCCTTCCCCCCTTTCCTTTTTCTTTTTCCTTTCTTCTCCCCTTTCCTTTCCTTTTTCTTTTGAGGTAGGGTTTCGTAGCCCTAGCTGTCCTGGAACTTGGTCTGTAGACTAGGCTGGCCTTGAACTCAGGGAACCATCAGCCTCTGCCTCCCAAATGCTGGCATTAAACACCCAGCTACTGATTCTCTTAATAATCATAAAATAATGGCTAGCTTTTCTGAAATACTAAAATGTTATATCTGTGTTTGAACAGTTTATGGTTTCTCCAGAGACACAATTTACAAAGCAGCAAATAAATATCTAACTATTTTAATTTCTGCTGAATATGGATATCAAATATCTTCCTAAGGTTTACAAAAATATGTACCGTGTATAAAATATCCTGTTAGAATATTCTGGTAACTGTAACACTAGCCACCCAAGTTACAAAAATTACTCTTGCAGATTTGTCTACACATTTCACCAATGATGGCAAGAAATGTTGATCCTGTCCCTTGTGGTCCAAATTAAAAACCAAACGTGTACATAAAAGCATTACCGCACTCTGTCCTCCATCACTAATGCAGTAAACCCGTAAGCGGTAGTAACAGCCTGGAGTAAGCCGGTCACAAAGATATTCCCTGGTCGCTCCACTGTAGATCATATCCCACTTGCCTCCTGAAAGGTGCAGAATTGTGTGCAATCAGCTACAGGGTAATGGTTAACGTTTTGGTATCATGGAGAGGGCAGGCATCTCAGGTATGTGTCTATGTAACTTGTCAGAAACAATTCAAGCCTGACTTATGTTTCCTGGAAAAGACTTAATTTTCGCTGTGCATGTGTCTTCAACAAAAATCTGCAAGGCTTTGTTGAACTGAAATCTCTGTACAGTCTTCGGCTTCGATTGGTAATTTGCTTTTAATTAAGCATATTAAATGTGTTTACTGGTCCAGCAATGATATTGTAACAAAGGATATAAAGAATCAGTATCATAACATATTTAATCATCATAAGACCTTTCTTTGCAGTAAACATGCCTTTTATAGAAATAAAAACTGATGAACAGGTGACTTAAGCATAAAGTTCATATGTCATAAAAACCTTAATTGGAGCTAACTTTCAGAGACCAATTTCCTCTAGTATATGTAGGTATACACTTAGCTTAATAAACTACTCTTTAATAAAAATATAGTATCTAAAAAAAAATCAGTCTGGACATGCTAGACTTGTACAATATAAACAAATGAAAAAAGAAAAAGAAAAAAGAAAATATAAGTATAATAATAGAGGCTGACATTTGACTCACTGTAAGCACATCATAATGGGCACAATCTTGCTGACACAAACACCCTCACTCCTACCATCACCGAATCAAGGACAATTCACAAGATAGTAAAAATGTGTTTATGGCAGCAAACAATGTGAAGCTTGGATGAGTGATGGTTCATCCACCAGAACAGACCTATCAGTTTTACCAGCCATGCTTACCGTTAGAACCTTCTGCCATCTCCACCACGTACTTATTGATGGGCGCCCCTCCATTGTCTTTTGGTGGATCTATCACAAACAAAAGTGGTATTATGGAAACCTCAATAGACAGAATACAAAGGTAGCTCGTTACAGGGGGAAAAGAATCACCTGAACAATTACTATTCACACATCCTTTGTCTACACTACAGTCACTACTTTTCACTTACTATGCTGGTCTTCCCACAGAACCTACCCATATAAAATTCACTATACAATAATTTTAGTGGCTGCACAACATTCCACTCACTTTAGTTCCAAAAGGAATTTGAAATTTGTACTTATAATATGGTGACTTTTTCAACTGTCTCCAAGGCAGGACTGAGTTTACACATCCCCCAAACTCATATATAAGCAGATGCTCTGGAAATGTTAAAGGTTTGTTGTTTGACCTGTTGAGAGCCAAGATAACTAAGATGCTGCTAGCTCCATGGTGAGCAGTCTCTCTGTTCACACGAAGCTCACCCTGTCCATCCTCTCACATTGGTCCCCAGTTCTAGTGTCAAACCTGGTGAGTATCTGTGAGCACACAGCTTGCCACAGATCGGTCCTCACTGGAGGACACATTTCTTATCAGACTGCCCTAAGTTAATAAACTTCCCCAAGCACCACAATCACAATGTTATTAAAAAGCTGATACCAGTAGCCTACTGAACGAACATTTTACAGGAAATCACACTGCATTGTCATGCTAACTCAGTGGATTAAAATTACTGAACTTGGGCTTTCTGTATTGAAAAAACATAAACTCAGAGAATTGTGTCCATCAACAGTATCCCTTTCTTCTGAACAATTCCTGTGATTCTGCCTTTTGTCTCATAGGAAGTTGCTACAACATCAAACAATCCATACGACAAGCCATTGTTTGAGGAAGGCTCAATATTAACAATAATTTATCCATCTGGACATTTACATTCACTAAATAGGAACTTGAATTTTGAACTAGGTGCTTATGAATTTTCTTCTTCTCTTCTAAGCATGAACGGGTACTTCTTCTCTTCTTTTCTAGCAAAAGGTACTGTGATACTTTCACAAGGTTGGTCTTAAAGAAAAGTTAATATTTAAATTATTCTAATCAAACACAAAATGAACATCTTACCCCAAGTAATTTTAAAACCGTGTGAGTGTATCTTCCCTTTAACTGAAGGCTTCACAGGCACTCCTGGCTTATCAGGGCAGGTACTGAATTCCACGATTTCACTCGGATTGCTTTTACCTTCTGAGTTATAAGCAATGACCTGTGGCGAGAACATAAAGACCTAATGTTTGTAACCTAATAATACTTCTAACCAAGTGATGAGCAAAACAAGCTCAGAGAAATGACTGAACCCTTTGAGACTGAGAAGTCCTCTCTGTTGGAGAACTGCATGCCTTTATACTAAGTGTGCTTGTACTCTCCAGCACTAAGTTATCCCTAATGGTTTCTTCTGATGTAGAGAAGTGCAGCAGAAATGCCCTCTGCATAATATGGGAAAGCCTGTGTGGTGGGAGCTGAGGGCCGGGGGAGGAACCAGGTAAGTGAGCTTGGAAGCGGACACCTTCAAATGATTCCACTTCAGAAGTCTTTAAATCTGAACCACTGGTTCCTGGATTCCTAGTCAACAGAAGCTACAAGATAACAAATACTTATTTCCATGTAGGAAAAAAATAAGATAGATTTTTAACACAGAAATGGAAAAAATATAATCCAATCTAGGCGTCATTTTGATTTTAGAAATTATATTCCCATTTTCACCTTGTCATAAGCTATGTAATTATGAGTGAGATTTTTAGTAACTCCAACATTCTAAGTATCAACTGTGGCCTGTGAGAAAGGGAGTGCTCTGTCCAACTTTCTCAGGTCTCAGCCCTGCTCTCACATGTCCAGGTAACTTTCCAGCATCCTGCCATAATTTTCGGTTTGTTTCTAACTGTAATTATTAAGTAATTCAAGTACTAAGCAAATTTAAGAGCCAAAATATACCCTAGAGTAATGCCAAAGGAGGAAAGATAAATTCCAGAAGTTTTCATAGAGGATTTTCAATCTGTCACTACCACAATCAAGTGCCAGGAGGAAGAATTATAATGTAAAGCATCATCACTTAGCACCATCAGTCATAAGGACAGACCCAGGCAAGGGTTGTCAACGGGCATTAAAACAGGCATGGAACCCCGGTACAGAATAAAATGGTTACAAAGGACAGAGAATGACTTTGCAGTTGAGGGATTACAACTAACAGTATATGAAGAATCTTTCTATGACATGGTGCTAATAATCATATTGGGTATGTTTTAACATTATATTTTAGTATATGTATTCACATTACACAGTAATAGGTCCACAGAATGTTAAAAATGGTTTGGAATGTTAATATATGAAGTCTGAAAAGCATAATTATATTACTGTAAAAAGTAAAATGGAACTGCCCATGCCCATTACAAATGAAAGCATTAAAATGTAAGACTACAGGTTTGGAAGGATACACAATGTCAACATGCACATGGCTTTTAACTTCACAGGAAAAATAAAAGAATACATTTCTTAATAGGCTTTTCAAAATTTACCTTAAATTTATACTTTGTACTTCGTCTCAGATTTTTCACTGTGTAAGCAAGATCTTCTCCATCATATTTTGGCTTAAAGCCATACCCCTGGAAAGGGAAACAGTTTCCATTAGACATCTACTTGCCAAGATGTGAGGAGTAATAGGTATGTGAAGGTATGCTTGCTTCCCTTACTCTTCACCTCTGACAGTATAAATTCTCACCTTGACTAGTGACTAAACACTGACTGATATGCTACAGAATCGTTTCTAGAAGAATTGAGATTACTTAGTCTCAGTAAATCTAAGAGCCTGGAGAAGGTCTTTTGTGTTGAGGGAGGTATTGGAGCCAATGGCAACTTCACTATCAACAAAATGATTTCCTAAGAACCAAATTTCCCAGTGAAGTCATAAGAATTAACCACACCAAGTCTTTAATACCCTTACTTTGCCCTGAATACATAATTGTGTTTAAGTGAAAAAAATAAACAGTTGACTGTCCTGGGAGATAAGGTACCACTTAAGTCCCATATTGCTATTTACAGTCCTAGTGACAATATTTCACTACCATATTAACTCCCATGTTAAAATTATGAAAGTGGAGATATAATTGAAAACTCAGTATGATTCACCATTTAAATGTATACATAAAGATTTATAGCATATTCACAAGAATGTGCTACGATGACCTGATCCTAATGCTAAACAAAGCTCTAGTTTTGGCTAGCAGGAAACAGAGGCAGGAAGTAGATTCAGGATGCACTACAGAGCCTCTTGCATAACTCTCAGTCTCCTGTGCTATGTCCACAAGCAGTACTGAATGTAAGTGGGGAAGGGTGACACAGGACTCTGAAACTGCTCTGTGCAGAAGGCTGAAGGTTGTGTTGACATTCCCTTTTATTTCTTCCTAAGTCAATTAATCCACCTCTGACTCTCTGGGCTGCTCCCCCACCTGTAAGGTGTCGTGACTGTTAGGTAAATGCTCTACCAGTGAGTCATGCAGCCAGCTTTCAAATGGAAAGCATAGTCTATATGTTTTCCAAGTATAGACTTCAACATTCATTTAGGGGTATATAAGACTCCCAAATCTCTTATATACACCAAGAAATCAAGAGAATTGAGTCCTCCCTCACAATCTCACTTAGACAACAGCAAAGCAAGGCCTGATGGGACTTGGGGAATGAGCCAACTCCTGTGGTGACATTAACTGTATTGGGATTAGCATTGTACCAAAACTACTTCAACTCTTATTTAAATTACAGAGCCATACTTACTGATGTTTCCTCCTCCATCTCTAAAATGTAAGAAATCCCTTCGTCTGATGGTGTTCCTGAGGGCTTAGTCCACTGTAGGGTCAGCCAAGTAACTCCAGCCTTGGTCAGCACAGGACTTGCGGGTACAGAAGGGGCACAGCCTGAGGTGTAGTATAAGACCTCTTCACTAAAATCACTGTTGGAACAAATAGTTTGTTTTTTTTAAAAAGTAAGTTATTTTATTGATTAAAAAAAGACAACAAACCTCTTTTCTCCACTAATACTATTTCTTCAAAATGAAAATTTAAACTCAAATCAAGAACCTTGATTGAACATGCTAAGTCAGAGCCTGACCACAGAGCTACAGTTCCAGGCCTAGAAAATTAAAACTCAATGGACTTGAAGAATTTTTAAGGTGGCCCAGATATCAAATGGTTTGTATTCTTTCAAAAGTGTAAGTTTTGTTTAGACTTTTTAAACTTGGGTAGTGAAATATATTCAGTCAGTGGAAAAAAAGTATACAGTTGTCTGTAGGAAAGAGAACACAGTAAAACCCAGTTCACTGTGCCCTTCTATCATACTTCTATATGGTGTATACATGGAGCAGAAAAGACAGTTCTCATGAATACTATTTTATGTGGTATAAGATGTAAACCGTGTAATTAAACCCACCAACTCCCCAAAAGGTAAGTAGAGGAATCTCAAAAATAAAACAAACTAAGGCTATTTTTACAGGACACTTAAAAGACCCAGGCTTGTCTGAGCTACATATACAGAGAAACCTTTTAAGAAACAGAGAAAACAAAAGTCCAGATAAAATATTAACAGTTACTGATTAGCCACCTAAACAAGAACCATGCTAACTCAACTAAGCCTGTGTACCAGTAGCATTAATACATTCTACCCTAAATATGATTTATTATTTCATTCACAAAAACAGTAAAAATTTGAGCCTTTCAAGCTTAAAAAGGGGAGGGAGTACTTTCTATTTGTATCAAGCACCAAGGCTATGGAACCCACTGGATTCTAAATAAAACCATTAAAACATACACACTGATGATTAATTTAGAAAAACAGGAAAAAAAGCAGAAACAAAAACAAACAAAAACCCATGAGACCTCTTTAGAGACATGTAAAGACTTAATTTATCTTTGAGGCTGGAACAGGCTTTGAATTTAATCTTTCCTGTTACCTCTATATAACTAAGACATGGCCTTTGCTACATCATAACTATATCGACAAAATAAAGCAAATTTTTTCAATGAGTAGTCTGACTAAATAATCTAAAATATATATTATTTTACAAAATGTCTTACCTTACACCATAGTCATTTTTGGCTGATAATCTAAATTTACAACCCATTGCTGGTGACAGTTTGGTAATTTTAAATTGCTTCTGTGAGCCCGCGTAACACTGACAGAATTCTCCATTTCCTTTCCCCTAGGAAAAATGGCTAGTTATTATACATAATATGCACTACTAACAAGAGACAAATCCATATCGGTTCCTGTTTGATAGTTGTTTACTAGCTGGTACAGTGTGTAATAACAGCACTCTGTTACACATATCATGGACAGTAAGAAAACGCTGAGACGATGAACATCTTACTTATGATTGACTTCAGGTGCAGAATTCCAAGAGTAGACGTAGCTCTCCAAGTAGCCTTGCATAGTTTTTTGAATTAAATATGCCCTTTCAGCCAATGCTAAATTTCTGGCCATAATAAGGTATGGCATAATCTCTATGGGGGACAAGTAGTGATGGCAACAGGCTGATCTCCGAGACAGACAAGTGGCCACGTACCATTAACTCATGAAAAGTTCTTTGTGAAGAGTTTTTAAACTTATCTCCAAACCTCCTCCTAGACACTGCTAACTATCTTCAAAATAAAGGTTTGAAGCAGCAACTGCTCCAAAAGTTACATATGACACTGAAGTAGTCTAGCAGAATTGGGAGCAGCACAATTAGACAACGAAGAGGAAAGTTAGGGCACCCCAGGACAATCAGAAATTCAGTAATGCTGGATGTGAAATACAATGGCCATCTCCTCTTGTCCCACCTATTTTTCATTCCTTTACCGGTCAAGGGCAGTTGGGGCTACTTCTGGTTCTCTGAGAATGATTGAATATGGCTGTAAAAGTGAACTGTCTTATTATTTTTAATAGTATTTAGCTAAACCTACTACATGGTCTAAGCACAAAATCACATATTCTGAATAATGGTAGATTTTGCTCTTTAGTCTGGACACTATGACTGTATCATCTGTCTCAGTTTATAGTCATTAAGTTAATTGCAACTTTTTAAATAATATTAAACTAGTATAATATAATATAGAGTGGTATATTTGGCTAGCTGATACTTTAAAAAGAAATCCCTTGTTTAGTAATGCTATAAAATTACTGAACAATAAATAAACTTTCTATTTCAGCTACATTTTAACAGATCCCCTCCCATCACCTATCTGTGATTTGTCAAAATCAATCTTACTCTGAATTCTCTTAGCATTTCTAGAACAAACCCTTCTTAGTTATGATTTATTATTCTTTTAATACATACTGTTGAATCTCTATATTATCAATAGAATTTCCACTCTCTCTGGCCCCTTTTCTTTGCTTGCTATAAACAACAGGATTAGATAGAATGGAATAATTTTCAAATACAAGATAAAAATAAGAAAATAATGCATTAAAACTGTATGGCCCATTGTGTTCCTGTGGCTGTCAAAGATGCTCAAGACCTAATTATTCCTAGTCTCTGAATGTTATCTTATATGGTGACAGGACTAACAATTTAGCCAAATTAAGGCCTTGAGAAAGAGAGTTACCCTTGACTATGTGGATGGGGCACAAAGGTAAGCACAGCCAGCCTCCTGAGACAGGCAGGCAGTAGTGAGACAAAAGTACAGGAATGGCAGCATGGCCATGGGCCACAGTAGACTGACTGGGACAGGAAGCAGCTTGAGAGCCCCTGGAAGAAACAGTCATGCTGACATCTTAATTTTGGCCTAGTGAAAACTGTATTTTTGGCTTTCAGAACTGTAGAATGTCATTTAAGTCATCAATTTTATGGTAATTTTCTACAAAGGAAACAAATAGTCTTGCTATTAAGGCTGGGAAAAAAATAGTGCCTTTTCCAAGGAAATTATAAAAAATAATTCCCCCCCCCACCGTGTGCGTGTGTGTGTGTGTGTGTGTGTGTGTGTGTGTATTTGAGTATGTGATTAAATCCACTGAGCTACATCCCAAACTCCTCAAGTGACTATTTGGATAATATGTTGGAACACAGTCCATGAAAGAAGCTCTGTAAGATCTCCGAGAACTTGTTAGAAATCTCCAAGTGAACAAAAGTCTTCCTCCATACCATGCTTGTTCTTAGAATGTGCTCTGGTGCCCCACCCAGGTATAGTGGATAAGAGTTCACTTTAGATTATTCATTACAACTTGCTACTTTAATTTGTTTATGTGCCTCTATGGAAATACATGTTTTTGTCTTTGTTACTGGACACTTTACTCAACCCTCACCTCAGAGAACACATTGTCTGATCCTCTGAATCAAGCATGAGACTTTGTCTGCCTCACTTTTAGGCCTCATTTCCCACATTCACACTGCCAAAGAGAGCACCAATGGGAGTTATTGACACACACCATCCTCCTTCACAGCCAAGTCCGGTTAGTTAGTTTGCTAAGGACACTTAACCATCCACTTGCCCACCATACAAAATATTGTTTCTTGTGAAATACAACTAAAACACATAAAACATTATTTTATGAAGATACACCCACAAGTTTAACCACTAAAAAAGATTCAATGTACTTACTTCGTCCCATTCTAAAATAAAGCTTTGGATTTTAGAACCATTGTCACTAGGTGCCTGAAACGTGGTCAAAAAGAGAGAGAGAGAGAGAGAGAGAGAGAGAGAGAGAGAGAGAGAGAGAGAGA
>NW_021620801.1:4813886-4920036 GCF_004785775.1 Grammomys surdaster | reverse complement strand
AGAGAGAGAGAGAGAGAGAGAGAGAGAGAGAGAGAGAGAGAGAGAGAAAATTAGTCATAAACAACAAGCAACTTACTTTATGTCACAAATGTTCTCTGTGACATAAAATGGTCACAGAGGGGCTGAGAGTAGGTTTCATGGTTAAGAACAATTGGTACTCTTACAGATGACACAGGTTTGGTTATCAAAATTGTGGCTCACAACTGTCCCTAATTCCAGTTACAGAAGAACTGATGCCCTCTTTAGGCCTTAGTGGGCATCAGACATACACACTGCACATAAATACAAGTAGGGAAACACTCATACACATAAAAAATAAAAAAATAAAGCAAGAGACCACCTACAGTTTTTTGAATACTCTATAATCTCCTTTAACAACTATTTTAACTTATATAATTCTTAAAAACAATCATTTGCCCATAAGATTTTATCAGGTTTAAATTCCCACTACTTTTACTGTAACTAACCTTACAATGTAAATAGACTATTCTGTAATGTACCAAAGAACAGAGGGCTAGTGGGTATGCTGCTGGAGAGAGGGCTGTGCTGGGATTCCTGCTGCTGACATAGCCTGCTCATCACCACAGACTGCAGCTCAGTAATCGGTTTGGCTTTCGGAGAACTCCTTGGCATTTCACTATAGTTTTTCATCATTCTTGGAATGAGAACTCCAGTCTCCTTTCTAATAAGTTTTCCTCCTACAACTTCAATCCGCTTCTCTTTTGTAGAACAAATGATCATTGGCTTTTCTTAAAACTCTATCTAAAGAAATTCGACTCTGAGACTCCTAACATCTTAATTTTTTTTTTGTGTGTGTGTGTGTGAGTCAGAATAGTAACTACTGATTGACACAGCAAGAACAGTTCAAAGTGACTATAATAAGAAGAGAGGAAAGAAAAGCTTCTTGGAAATCCCAACTCTTTTGTAACAGAAGAAAAGCCTTCAAAGACAGAGACTGCAAGTAAGGAGAAGGTAAAAATTTATTTTCCAAGATTTCATGGTTCTAAATTGCTTTAGTCTAGCTGCTAAGGCCTCATGTTTACTTTTCCTTAAAAAGCTTTTTTTTTTTTTTGGGGGGGGGGTGAGTGTGAAGCTATAATGTCTACTTTCTATAACCTGAAGCCCACCTTCCTGTTTTCCTCCAAGGAAACTATTAAGTGTAGAGCGTTTTACCATACCTCATGGAATTATCATCCCATCTTTATGTTGTCCCTTTGTTGAAATTATACAAAAGAGGAAATGAGGCCTTCAAAGTAAATCTAGCTACTAAGACAACTGAGACAGGATGACAGCAAGTTTTAAAAAAGAAGCAGGGGTAATGGGGATAAAAGTCAGCTGTAGTGTTTGCCTAACACACGGAAGGTTGTATCATCAATCCTCCAATCTCCAGTATGAGAGGGTGTATCCCCAGGTTATCTGAGAGAGAATCAAATGGGGATCACCTCCATCAGACTGAGGTTTTTTCTTGATTGCCAGTTGATGTGGGAGGGCCCAGCCCACCATGGAGATCCTATCTCTAGGCAGGTGGGCCTGGGAGTAAGCCAGTAAGCAGTATTCTTCCATGGGTCTGCTCTAACTTCCAATGAGAGAGTGTAACCTGTAGGATATGATAAACATCTTTCTTCTGTAAGTTGGTTTAGGTCAGTGACAAACAACAGCAATAGAAATTGAGTTATCTAAAGACATAAGAAGCAAACACCTAACTTTATTGTATAATGAAAAGAACATGTTATTTGAGTTAACACTCTTTTGGTCTCCAAAAACAATTGACATTTAACATAAGGAGGAAAAGGAAAAAAGAAGAAATGTCTACTTAGAAATCCTCTATAAACTAGTCTTACCTTCCACTGCAAGGTGAGTGAGTGTTTGGTCCGGTTGGCTATCCTTGGTGCATTGGGGGCATCAGGCTCACAGCTTAAGGTCGTAAAGCTTTCGGCTTCGGAAGGGATTCCCCTGATCGAATTGGACTCGGCCTGCACTCTATGGGATAAAATAGTTTTATCCACTTTTACTTTCAACAGTATCAGTTTTAAAAATACACAAGTAGTAAGGTGACTTACAAATATTCTACCAAGAAAATGTATTATCTAGAAGTAAAAAGTGTCCCTTAAAAACAGGAAAATAGTATAAACCAGTGTTTTTATTTTACTATAACTCAAAATAAGAAAGACACTTTAAAATGTAGGCATGTCTCTACACACACACACACACTTCCCAAATGAATAATTTTCCAAAAAGATATTCTTAGTTATATTGAGTCTCTATTATTGGCTTAAAAATTTTTGAATATTAACCCACACTATTCATGATTCAGTAATGGTTGTCAATCCAGTTTGAAACAGATTAGGTTGGATACTACTTTGAATGAAAGTACAGAAAACAGTGTTACTGTATAACTGGAATACTCCTAAAACTGTAAATGTTCTTTTAAAAACAGGGTGACTAAGTATTGGGTCCTTACTGCGGAGGACTCAGAGTAAAACTGAAATATACTGGGAAACTATAAGGCACTATCAGAATTGTTCCTAATAAATGTTGTGGAATTTTGAGATCCTTAAAATCCCAAGGTCCCTGCAAAACATGATGCATATCACTACACATCAGAGTGAACCAAGCACTGTTTATGATTCTGTGTATAAACACCTCAGAGGCTAGGCAAGCTTGCAGTGCTAATGCAAATACTGCAGATCCTCTACAGAGTCGTCTTAACCCTTCATCTCTCAAACAGGGTAATTAGCTCTTTCCTTTACTGTAACATTTACATTTAAGTTTAAATGCTTTTAAGTGTTGTAGGTTATTTTGAGAACTTGTAATGTTAGTAGGAAAATTAAAGTCCATTATTTGTTTAAAATATATTCTAGATTTTAAAGGCAATCACTAATGACAACAACAAAAGCAAAGTCTTGCCCTCTGTGGTGCCTGTCACATGGATGCAAGGGAACACACTTCTTACTTTGCATGGTAATCTGTGGCTGGTCTGAGATCATTTAAAGTGACACTTGTTTCTTCTCCTCTGGGAAAGGGAAAAAAAGAATATGTAGTACAATTAGCAATAAGCCCTTAATCACAAATTGTTAACCCACATAACATGGAAGAGCAAGACCAGAAAACACCTACACATAAACACTTCTGTATTTCCCTTCTTTTCCAGTGCTTGACACCAGGATTTCGTAACTGAAGAACTCTGGTACAGTTGTCTCATTCACTTCACCGTTAATGAAGCTGGAAGGAGGCGACCAGGTGAGCAGTACTGTCCTTGCCTGAATGTCTGAGGCCTAGGAAACAAAATGCCAACAGGTGAAAGCGTCCTGAAGCAAATGTGCAAGCACAATGAGTAGTGGGCTCTCTGATGGGCACAGAACTGAACAAAGCAGCAGCAGCCTAAACTACCCCAAACAGCTCACAGCAGGATGCTCCATGTACAGATGAGATGAATTTGTTGAGAAGATGAAAGATAGACAAAATAGAAAGACTTATGTGGTCCATTCCAGACCACAATAAACTCTGTAGAGTGCCACAATAAAAAGATGGGAGAAAGTAATTTTTAAACTTATCTGAGAGTTCATTTCTCTATCCACTGAGTATATAACAGGAAGGGAACAAAATGAATTCAGAGAAAAATGAACGAAGGGCATGAATGTTTCAGGGAGACAAACCATAAACGCACCACATTAAAGAGTGTAGGTGAATGCACTGTTATAAAGGCAGCTGTTTCAACAAGACACTGCTTTAACCACCAGACAGGAGAATATGAAAAAGCTAAGTATTAGTACATTAAGGGTCCAGAGAAATGGGCATGTAGAATGAGAACAGGAAATGTATGTTGTTACAGCCCTTGCTTAGGGCTATTTGGGAAAAAAGTAGTGCCTGCCCCCCCTCCCCCATCTCTCTTTCCTCCCTCCCTCCCTCCCTCCCTCCCTCCCTCTTTCCTTTCCTCCCTCCCTCCTTCCATTCCTCCTTCCCTCCACTATCTATCTATCTATCTATCTATCTATCTATCTATCTATCTATCTATCTATCTATCTATCTATCTCAGGTCTTACAATATAGGCCAAGCTAAACCAAAACGTGAGTTCCTCCAGTCTCAGCTTTCTCAATCCTGGGATTATAAACCTGTGTACTTCCATGGCAGGCTATATTTACTTTTAGATTTAAGAATTTCACTTCAGTATTTTCTCCTCTCAGGACACCATCCTACCAATTGCAAAAATGTACAAGTACACACACTTCAAGATGTTCACTGCAGCATGACTAATGGCAAGAAGCTAGAAATAGGGGTGCTGGCCTCTAATACTGATGTTGCCTCTTAAAACATTCTTATTTACGTGTTTAAAAGGAATGAGAAAAGTTTCATTAATATACTGCTGATACCTAAGGGTATGGAAAAAAGAAAAGCTGGGTAGAAGTTTATATCAGTTTGTAAACAGTAAGTGCTCAAAGACACCTGAAATGTACTATACGAGTAAACTTACTGCTGCCTTTTGGGATTATTTTTTGTTCATGTGTAGAAGAGGAGTTGTAAGAGGAAAAAGACAAGAAGTTTTAATTGTTTTACACACACACACACACACACACACACACACACACACACGCTCCTATTGGAGTAATTCTGAGTGTATGTTTCTCTTATAGTAGGAGCCTAATAAGAAAAGAAAGTGGTATGTGATATAGGAATTAGACATAGCTTAAAGATTAGCATAGAAATGGGGCTGGTGAGATGGCTCTGAGGGTAAAGGCATTTGCTATGTAAGCTTTGTGACCCAAGTTTGTGACCAGAAACTACACAAGTAGAGGACTGATTTCACAGTGTTCTCCGATTTTTCAAATGAGTACCATGGCATGCACACTTAGGGACACACGAGATAAATACAATTTAAAAGATCATATATCTATTTTTAAAAAAACATTTATTTATGTATTTATTTATATATTTATGTATTTATGTATTTATTGTATAGGAGTACACTGTAGTGGTCTTCTGACTACTACACAGAAGATGCCACTACAGAAGTGGGCATCAAATCCCATTACAGATCGTTTTGAGTCACTATGTGGTTGCTTGGAATTGAACTCGAGACCTTCAGAAGAGCAGTCAGTGCTCTTCACTGCTGAGCCATCTCTTGAGCTCCTCGTATATATTCTTAGTTATTGTTTCCAGGTATAAAATTAAACCACATCACAGGACAAACAAGCCCAACAGTGAATATAACTTTCTCCAAAAGTTCTCCAAGCCTGAATAATTTCTAAATTGCATATTTTCTGCTTTTCTTAAGTCACGGGAACACAAAAGTTTACTTATTGTAATACTGTCATAAATTCTTCAATGGACTTAAAATGACCCTACATTAAACAGTGTCTATCTGGCTATTAGCTGGTAGTTGAGGCAGGCTTTTGTTTTGAAACAAAGTCTTGTCATACACATGGCCCAAGTGGTCTGGAACTCAAGACCCTTCCTGCCTAGGCCTCCCAGGTG
Organism: Grammomys surdaster; assembly: GCF_004785775.1. Taxonomy (NCBI): domain Eukaryota; kingdom Metazoa; phylum Chordata; class Mammalia; order Rodentia; family Muridae; genus Grammomys; species Grammomys surdaster. The sequence goes on along the minus strand of NW_021620801.1, from coordinate 4,914,563 downwards.
CTGGGACTGTAGGCGTGCCACCACGCCACCACACCACCACACCTACTGCTTTAACAGATCCTGAAGGATTAGGAAAATCTAATCTAGATCTCCTAAAACTAGGAGAATAGGTGATTTATTCGGAAATGATTTATTTCCTAAGCTTATACAGAAAGTTAACTTTTAAGGAAAACCTGATAACTTCACTCTCATAAGAACCAGGTGTGTGTGTGGGGGGGGGTGGGGGGGACTCTTTTGAAAGGGTAACAGGAGACAGGTAGGTAGCAATGTCCTGGAAGACAAAGGTAGTATCAAATACTAAGTGACCAGAAGTGTCAATTCCAGGATGGCAATCAACAAGAAGGAATGTAGTACAAACAACGCTTTAGAAGGCTGTTTTGTGTTATTGGGCCCAGGTGGATTATTAAAAAGTTATATAAAAGAAACAAAAGTGGACCTACACACGGCACTCTAAAATTCTTGAGTGAAGATTGATGTGTGTTAGAGACAGGGCAGGGAAGCACAGATCTCAGAAATTCAGTGATGCTGACAGCTGGAGGAGAACTAAAGGTAAAGGAGGAATCAGAGGTGACCCTGACACTGCAGCCTACGGAACCCAGATAGCAAGTGGCCACTGATGATGTATGAAAAGCACAAAGCATCTCCCATTCTATTTCTTCTTCATTTTAGACAAAAACCAGGAGAAGTTTTGAAAGTATTTTTTAAGTGTTGCCGACAAAGCATCCCATTTGAGTGCTCTTTAGGATGCCTTTCAGCTGATTTAGAAACCAGATGTAACTGCTTTCTCTTGTGTGCTGTTTTAAATATAATATGCTTCCATGGCCATCTCATTTGCTTACCACTGCTCTCTAAAGCAGGTACAACATGCACACCTGTCTTTACAGGAAGAACATTTAGAAGCATTAAGTGACTCACAGACACTCAAGCAGTGAGCAGTCTGAGGACCCAGAGCTGAATCCAATGCTGCGTAGCAGCTAAGAAGGTACACAACTGTGTAAGAACAGGTATAAAAATGGACAATGGTCAAGAATAGGCAGACAATGAAAAAGCCATTAGAAGTTGCTCGATTGTTATGCTAAGTTTGAACCTGTGAGGCAGGTTGTTGTGTTTGCCAGTTTCTAATACAGTAAAACTTAACCGGAAGGTAAGCTTGAAAGGAACTCAGAATGCCACGACTGTGACAAAGACTGTAAAGGTAAAAATTACAGTATTTTTGGATTTCCAAAAATGTGAAAGTAGAAAAAACAGCCGCATTCAACCGTTGGATGGATGTGTGATTAAGAAGAGAGGAGCTAGCCTGTAGTGCACTAGCAATCCTAGGATTCAGGAGTCTAGGGCAGGAGGGCTGTAAGCTTGAAGACAGCTTGGATCACATAAGAAGACACTGTCTCAGAAAACAAATGACACACACAAAGTGAGAAAGGAACTTGAGGGCTTTGTCTATGAAATCTGAAGACAGACAGTTCTAGAATTCATAAACACAGAGAATGGAGAATGGTTCTGAAGAAAGACAATAATGAGCAAACAGCAAACACGTTTACTTCCAGGCATGACTGAAACAGATGTTAGGTTTTTAAACTCAGAGCAAAGATCCCCCCTCCCAAAACAAACAAACAAACAAACAAACAAACAACCCACTATGCTAGCATGGCCAGTTCAATATACAGGAGGCTATGGCACCCTTCTATTCTATCTTACAGAAGAAATGGCTTCAGCAAGGCTCAGCGACATTCCAGGTCACTCACCCCAAGAGGACAGGTCACTCTGAATTAAAATGCAAACTGACTTTCCTACAGCATGCAGCTGAGTTGCACAAGTGACCATCTTTTTCATTTATGTAGGCACATATGTACGCTACAATTAATTATGCTTCTCCAATGGGCCATGGCCAGTGCCTTTTACACATTGCTATGTGTGTAATACTGGCCCCACACCCTCTGCCCCATCCACAACCACCAAACACCCATCTTTCCTTGAAATTTCAGCTCTAACACTCTTTCAGAAGAAAATCTCCCTAATGTCCTTGCCAAGATTTAGTTTCCTTATTAAACACTTGGATAGCATTCTCTTTGTTCTGATGGTTCACAACCTTTAAACTGTTTTAAAATTAATTTACTTTAAACATTTATTAATTTTATGTATATATGTGATTTGCCTGCATATACCTCTCTGCAACACATAAGAGCCTGCAAAGTCCAGAAAAGGGTGTCACGCTCCTGGAACTTGAATTATAGGTAGGTGTGAGCTGCTGTGTGGATGCTGGGAATTCAATCTTGTCCTCTGTAAGAGCAACAACTGCTCTTTTCCTCTGAGCCATCTCTCCAGTCCCCCCCACACACTTAATAACTTTACATGTATCATGTGAGAATGATTCTATTAAAGGAAGCTGAAGAGACCTGGACCACACTTTGCTTTACAGTCCATCTCCAGCTCCAAGTATGGCAAATGGCATTTTGTTCAGGGTCAAATATTTATGGAATGAATAAATATATTTAATTTTATATGACCTCAATATACTACAGCATACAAAGCCACACACAAAACCATCAAAAAAACCTGTTACTTTATAGCTCATAAAATTAATCAGAGACATCAAATTAATCACTCAAACATTAAATAAAAAACTAAAAGAGTGAAATTACCCCTCCCCCATTTTTGAGTATAAGACACTTTACTAAACTACCTCTTTTTATAATAACAGGTAGATTACTTTAACACTTCACTTTCTGTGGCCACTTTTAATCTACAAAAATCAACATTAGCTGTTATGTCAACCAAACACAAATCTTACTAGGTAGAACAATTTCCTTTTCTTTTTACTTTCTTTTCTTTTTTTGGTTTTACATAAGAGTTTATAACACAAAAGGTTTGACACAGTGACCCTGGACATCTGGTTGGTATGGGGCATTCTACTGCCCATGTCATGTTCTACTGTCAAGCACTGCTGCTAGTACCAGAGGATCTCAGGAGGCTGGAGCAGCTGCGTATTACAGACAGCTGTGTTAGTGTATGTGTCCTATATGGGCACACGCTGAGCTTCTGAACTGCCAGGAAGAAGGCGACTCTGCCAAACGCTACTGAAAGCCCTTAGCATGCCACACAGTTCTTCTTCTGCCATCACAGGCACAGACACAATGACAGTTGTTAAAGTAGATGAGGCTCTCTGAAGAACCCACAGCTCTCCTCCAGAACACACTACAGATTTCTAGAATTAAACATGTAATTAATTTGTAGGCTACTTTTATTTTTAAAGCTGAAGTAGTAAGCTTACTGAAATTTCTTTTCTAATCTGTACCTCAGCAATAAGAGTGTTGCTCTTTATTCAACTATCTGTTTATAATCATGGCAAAAACGTCCAAGAGAAGTCATGTTGGGCTTAGGATGGACAACCAACTGTGAGCCTTCTAAAAGGTGATTCCTTTGCACTACTGCACACAAGTAAGCTGCTGCACAACCAAAGCCATCTAAGAAACCATCCAGGAAACCCAGGAGAGATGACCCGCAGACCACACATCACACTGACAGGGAACACTATCACACTGATGGTCATGCTGTGAGCCCTGACTTTCCTCTTAGGTGAACCTCTCGAGAAGCACTAGGTCAAAGCTCTGGGGACCACCTGCACTCCAGCCCTGGCTCTTAGTACTCCTTACTTGCTTGTTTCAGTTCTTATCTGTAGAACAGGGACTAAGTAACACATGTGTATCTCAAATACTCTGAAAAGAGACTGATGTCAGCAAACTTGTCAGCTACTGTTGTCTTATGTTTATTCCATCTACATGGTCCATTCTTAAGAGGAAACAAGTTAGAATGAGAAAGAGAGCCAGAGTATTCAAATGTATCAACTGGAGTTCACAGAAGAAGACAGACATGAGCGGCCTAGTTGATGAGAACTGCTGCAGTCACACTTTCAGAGGCAAAGTCAGAACAATGTACAACACCTTTGTGGAGAAGGTGTTAAGAATGGCAACAACTTTTAATTTGTTTTTGTGCAAAAATAAGCAAAAATTCCAAGTGTTTTTCTTGTTATAATGATACATGCTTTCTGGGGGTGAAGAGATAAAGTCCTTTGCTTTGTAAGCTGAAGAACACTTTTCATCACTGTCAAATGGCCTTATTCTGGCTGGAAAAGTTCTGGGCCTCCTGTACTATCCTTCACCATGGTATGTTGACAGTGGTCTTAGTCCTGTCTCTCGTCCCATGCTGTCTGCACTTGTCTCCCTCTTTGGAAGCCTGGTGGCATTTTCCTCATCGCTTTAATTTAAAATATTACTTTTCACATTACTCTACCTTCCATACTAGATTTGTCTACACAGTTTTTTTTTTTTACTTATTAACATACAGAAATAGCTCAGTAAATATTTTTCTGGATGAATGAATGAGTAGGTTAATTTCTTAAAGAATAGTATGACATAGGAACACAAGCCATACATAGTAAGAGATTAAAATCAGGCCATGGAAACAAAGAGTATATGCCCTTATTAGAGAGATAGGGGAGAGGGACAGGCTAAAAAGTGTGTATTGATCATTGAGTTCACAGAAATGATTTCCAAACACTGGGTATGAATCCCAAGTAGCTAATCATGATGATGGAGGAATGATTACAGAGATTTATTTTTGTTAGGCTGTGTATCTCTGACTTACACCTTTACATAAGAGCCAGGATTATATCTTAGTGACTGGTCTTTCTGACAGCTTGCTTATATAATGGAGCAGAGTCACAGCACTTAGAAAGTAGAGGAAGAAAAGAACAAATCAGAGTGAGTGTTATGATATTTTGATGTTTTTCACTACTTCCCACAAAGTTTTAGCCAAGACTATTTTATTGATTTATTTATAATTATGATATCAATTTCTGTCAAAGCACCTTTGCCTACTTCTGCTTTCTTCATATTTTGTTGAATAAAATTATAATTTATGCATTTCATGTTCCACCCTTTGTGAATATTAATGATTCAGTGAACATTTTCATGTAATTTTTAAACAGAAAATGTGATCCCAGAATCACATTTCCTTGTTTCTTTTAGGTGTCAGTGGAGAACTTCCTATGCTTAACAGGTATGAAATTTTTCACTTTGTATGAATATGCAATCTTGTCATAGCCTTTATATGAGCCATTTGTAATGTATATACACCTTTTTTGTAATAGTTGAAGTGTTTATTTAATCTTTTTTTTTACACTCCAGATTTTATCCCACTCCCTGTCCACCTTTTGACTGTTCCACATCCCATACCTCCCCCAGCTCCACAAGAATGCCCCCCCCAGCCCCCACCACACCTCTCCATTCTCTGATGCCTCCAGTCTCTTGAGCGTTAGATGCATCTTCTCTGACTGAACCCAGACTTGTCAGAACTGCTGTATATGTGTTGGGGGCCCTCACATCAGCTGGGTATACACACCTTTTTAATGGAAGCCTTTTCTTACATATTTTCTAACTTAGTGGACTTAGTGTTATAAAGACGTGGGAAATATTCGTCAATCACGCTTCATGGAGGAAGGGTCCACCATGAGCTACTACTGGTCTCCCATTTCTCTGAAGTTAACACAAAGCCTAAGTGAGAATGACAAAATTCTACATGAAAACATGAAATAGCAAGAAAGCACATGAGCTACTTACCACTGGCTTGACAATGTTGGAAAGAAATGCTTCAAATGCTTTTGTTTCTTCATCTTTTTCTTTAAAAGAATTAAAAAACAAACAAACAAACAAAAAAAGAACTTGAATACTTGAATGCAAAGTTCTCGTCCTCTCCACTGGCTGTTTTCTAGTATTTAATCCCTAGTCTCACACAGGTGTCTGCAGCACAGTTCAACTGCCTCATTTCTGTTGCAAGTGTCACTATCACTCACACCGTGTGCATGTGTACATGCAGGTATGCATGTCGACGACACCTAATGCTGCTGTTCTTACACAGAGTGCATGCTCACACTCACTCATAATGGAAACAAACACCCTCTCCTCTGGAAGTCTGCTTGCCATTCTCACATCACCCTTTTCATTGTTCTGCTTTGGACTCAGTGCAGTCTAAGATGGCCTGGAATTCACAACTTTCCTGCCTCAGCCTCCCAAGTTCCAGGATTACTGACATGCACCACCACACCTGGCTTTAACTGGTGAACTGAGTACTTGACAATGTTCGCCCAGATAAACAAAATCTGCTGTCATTCATAGCAATCACTGACAAAAAACCAAAACAATACAAAACAAAACAAAAAATAAAAACAACCAAAAAAAAAAAAAACCCTTAGCTCAATTCATTTGGGACATTAGTGCACAAAAGGATATTCAGACAGTCTCAAAAACTGGAGAACATTTTAGTGAATGTTAACATACAAATCATGAAGCCATTAAAGCACTGATTAGAATGTGCAGAATGAAAAAGAAGATGGAGGTGAGCATAATTAATACTTTTGATATTGCTCCCGAAGCTGAGTGCACCCTAGTCACTGTCACATTAATCAGCTGTATCATTTGATAATTCAACACAGTAAGAATTAGGAGTATCATGTTAAACAAGTACATTCAAGGATTAAGAAAATTAAGCTGTTAGTATTTGTGAAAAGGCATGTTAGTCTGCCTCACAGGCACATTTGATGAAATATAGTATGGTCTACCTTTAGAAGTTAAAACAGGCAACAGTATCAAGGAAATCTATGGAAATTAAGATAGGCATCAGTGAGAGGCTTAGCATATAGTACTACCTGGCACAAACCTCACACTTGAGACAGAGAGACAGGCTACTGTTAACCTGGCTTGTATTTACCTATAGAGACTTGAATCTAATACATGATAAAAAGGAGTGTTCAGAGCTTATATGGTGACAGTCATATGTTAGGAGAAGGATCCAAAGAAAAAGTAAAACTTCTGAAGCAAAGGGAAAGAGAATATTACAACTATGGAACATGCAGAGGATTGGTTAATGATATTACTAGTTATCATGTACTCATATATAAAGAGGATGGAAAAATAAAAGGCAAAACAGCCTTATCAAAGGACCAGAAACAAGAAATTACATCTTGGTTAGTCATTTTTCCTATCAAAGGAAACTTCTCAACTAGCAACATTTAAAATAATGTGAAATTACTTAATTGAGATTTCCAAATGCTAAAGCAGCTATCTAGCAGCCATTAAGATTATGAAACATTCTCACAGTTAGGGAAGGAAGTACTAGGCTATGAATTTATGTGGTCCAGGTTGAGATGGCTGAAGGGTGAAGACATAATTTTAGCAGTTTAAGTGTCCAGAGTTACCTTCTATTTCCGGGTCAACTTGTGCACAGCCTCTCCCACGCCCCGATCTGTTTCTTGCAGACCCTGTGTTCACACCACTGGTGTTCTGCCCTTTTATAAGTCCGTTGTGTTCGCTTATGGGAGAAGGGCATTTCTGAGGTGATGGTGGCGGGCTGCTCATTTTATCTTTCTGTGTTCCTTGTCGATCCTTTAATTTTTTCTGCAAACGTTCATATGTTTTACTAGATCTTTCATCTCTAAAGTTGGACCTGCCATGTGTAGAGTGGGCATCTAGAAGAAGTAAAACACAAGTGTTAAAAATATCACATTCTCCAAATGGATCTATTAGAATAAAAGTATAGGCAGTAAGCCTATCATCTCATATAAAATTTATTATAAAATATTATGAGTAGTAATTCTGCAAAACAAAGCTATTTCTATGTCTCCACTAGACTCAAGCTTCGTGACTTGGTTACAGCTCTATGTAAGTTAGCACAGACATCTCTTTCCATAACCATTTTCCCAACTATCTATCCAGAGAAACAGCACAGTGGTCTGTGGCCGGTGAATAACAAGATCAAGCTGACCTGGTTATAGCTTTTCCTTCACTGTACTGTAAGCTATTATCTCTTGACGTCCTTCAATCTCAACCATATAAAACAGGAAAAAGATCTCACCAGTCTAAGTTATAATTCTCTAAAACAGAAAATCATCACTGAAAAAGGTGCAAAAGTTAGCAAACAAAAATTAATTGGAGTGTTAAATTTATGTTTTAATTTTCTATCTGAAATGTGTACTGAAGAAAATATTTAAAAGCCTAACAAGTCCCATTAGCAGTGCTTTCTGAAAATTGACATAATATTCTTGAAATGAATATTATACGGATATACAGGATTTACTCTTCATATGAGCCAACAAAATTCTCAGAAAGAAACAAAGGAGTATATTTGTATGACCTTGGGTTTGATAATACTTTTTAGGTAAGACATAAATAATATAAACAAAGCCAAACAAATTGAGCATTATCAAAATTTCGACCTTTTTTCTATCAAGGGATATCACAGGGAAAGTGAAAAGACTGTATAGGGAGGTGGAAATATCTGCAAACCATGGATTTGATAATATAACAATAAAATGCTAATTCTACTAAATAATGAGTATTTACCTAGCCAATTAGCATCAACAAAATAAGAAAAAAGAAAGCAAAACAAAAAATGAGGTAAAATTCACAAAGAACAAGATGATTATGAAAGAAAGTACATTTTAGCAAGGACGTGGAAAAACTGGAACCCTCATATACTGCTGAGAGATAGAAAATGGGGGAACCAGTAAGCAGACAGCACGGCTGGTGCTATTCACACATTCCCCAGCCTTTCTACTCAGAAGTATAAAATGTGCTGGCATTGAGATCTCTATATGTTTGCAACAGCATCACTAACAGTCAGTCAAAGTATCAAATGTCATTACTAATGAGTGGATGGTACAAAGTGGAATGTGCACAGAAATCTAAACTTCAACCACAAAGCATGTCACGACATAGACAAACCTCAAGTTAAAAACCCAAGCAGAAAATATCACATCTTACAGGACTATTATAAATGCTACACATACACTACTATATGCATGGCAGTGAAAAGTCTGGAACAGGCAAGAACACAGAGACAGAAAGTAGCTGAAGTGCTGGGGGCAAAGGAAGAAATAAGGAGAGACTACTTGACAGGTTGAAGAGCACTCTCTGGGACAGCAGAAAGGGCTTAGAAGTACAAATCCCTCACTTAAGAATATGAAATCTGAAATGCTCTCAATTCTGCAACTTCGGTTTCTGATAAGACACAAATACAAAACATCATACCTGAATGGTGATGGGCTGTGCAAAATTATTAAATATTATATGAAAATTACCAATAGGGTATGTGTATGAAAGTTTTATGTTATAATTCCTTATATCCCATTCCTGAGATATCTTGTGTATTAGTATACATGTGCATGTAAAATACCCAGATTTGGAAATACTTCAGATAAAGGATAATCTGTAGAGAAAAAAAATATAAATTCTATTCTTTGTAGAATACAGTAATTAGAAAATTACACCAAAATACACAGTTAAAAAGGCCATCCACAGAATGTCCCACCTAGGGATCCATCCCATATACAGTCACCAAACCCAGACACTATTGTGGATGCCAAGAAGTGCATGCTGACAGGAGCCTGATATAGCTGACTCCTGAGAGGCTCTGCCAGAGCCTGACAAATGCAAAGGCGGATGCTTGCAGCTAACCATTAGACTAAGCATGGTGTCCCCAATGGAGGAGTTAGAGAAAGGACTGAAGGAGCTGAAGGGGTTTGCAACCCATGGGAAGAACAACAACATCAACCAACCAGACCCCACAGAGCTCCCAGGGACTAAACTACCAACCAAGGAGTACTCATGGAGGGACCCATGGATTCATCAGCATATGTAACAGAGGATGGCCTTGTCTAGCATTAATGGGGGAAGAGGCCCTTGGTCCTGTGAAGGTGCAATGCCCCAAGTTGTAGGGGAATGTGAGGGCAGGGAGGCAGGAGTCGGTGGATGGGAGAAACACTCTCATGGAGGCCTGGGAAGGGGGAATGGGGTAGGGGGTTCTAGAGATTGGGGGCGGGACCAGGAAAGAGGATAACACTTGAAATATAAATAAATAAAATAAAAAAAAAAAGAATCTAAAAATATGGCTAATGTTATGTGAGACCTATACTAGTACCCTTTTTAAAAATGTAGTTTGGTTGCACAGATGCATTTACATTTTATCTATTCAAGAAAAGATTATCCATGAAGAAAATAAAGACTATGTTGTAACAGAGTAGATCTGAGAGAATTAAAACCACAACAGCTAACTAACATGACCTTTCAGGGACAATCCTTCTGAAACCCAGCTCCTCCTTCTTCTTCCGTATCTTGGGAATGTTACTGGGGAATGATATGAGCTAATGTATTCATAAGAACAATGTACAGTGAAGTCTGATCTCCATAACAGTATGGCTAACAATGAAACGTTTCATTGGTTCCATTCTGAGAATCTAAACAACATGTGAGAGGAAAAGAAGTGTTGACTGACTAGAAAATCAGCGCTGTCACCTCCTCAGACCAAGAGTCACATTCCCGAACAGAAAGCCTGGAAGGGGATGCTTGTCTTCCACCATCCTGAGCTGGTCGGTGCATTTATGCCCTTCTCTTCCTTCAGAACACTGTGAAGTGTAACTGCACATTTTTACTTATCACCTAGAGATTGTGATACATAGTTTTTATTTAAATTGAGGCTGCTGTATGTATGTTCTGACAACAGAACAGAAAGGAGTATCAGAAAGGAGATTCTCAAAGAAGATATAAAAACTTGAACTACAAGTAGAAAGGTGTTGTTTAAAACCATAGCAAAGAAAAAGATTATTGAGTTGTGTGTGTGTGTGTGTGTGTGTGTGTGTGTGTGTGTGTGTGCGCCCATGCACACACTCGTTAGTCTTGTCTTTTCAGCAATTTATTAACTGAAGGCAACTTTGGGCTTCTCAATTCCTCACAGAATCCAGGAACTTTTTGTAGTAGCATCACAGCCTTTAAGGTTTAAAAAAAGCTCAAGGTTTAAAAATCTCCTTAGAGGAGACCTGTTGTCTAACATGATCCTGCTAAATATTCTGTCTGATGTAAATTACATCTGGATTTTGTTAACTGTTTGTTGGAGACCTGTTGCATCATGAAGACAATGTTCCTAAATAGTGCTTGGGTAACAGATATGCACTGTGCTATCATTACCATGTATAGCTTCCTCTGTATGACACGAAGCAAGCATCTCTTATGTCCAAGTAAGGGATGGCCACAACAAGGCAGGGATGTTTGAGATATCTTACCTACATCTGCATATACTTGTGAAGACTGATACTGTGGCATATACTGGGTTGCCATGTCGCCAGCTCCGGTCACTGGTGAGTAGATATGGCGTGGTGGAGGGGGCATCATGGTTGGGACTGGAATGAAACCAGGCAGAGGAGGATGTGGGGAGCGGTGGATAACTGTGTGGCCACCAGGATGAAACTCTGGTGATTGCGGAACCACAACAACTCTCCGAACACCATTGTCTTCAATAACCTATAAAATGAACATCAGGTTACAAGTCTCTTCAAAGAAAATAAGTAATTCTCTCGAGTGAAAACATGTGTACTATTAGGATTCAAAAGACTGACAGAAACCATGAAAAAATTTACTCAACACATAGGGACTAAGTCAGCATTAAACAACAAAGCAGTTCTTACCATATAATATGAATGTTATCTAAAGCAGATCTTAAAATACCAATGGGAGTGACTATACTCTGAATGAATGCTGAGCTGGGATACTGGGTAGTTAACTTATATATTAGATACATTTGATGGTTTGGGCACAATGGGGTCAAGAATTTCATTTTCTATATCATAACTGAGGGTGGATCAAAAACAAGCTGTAAGAAGACTAAAGAGCACCAGGTATCTTAATAAAAGTATTTGTGCCATTGCAGCTTGTAATTATACTCCCCCTTTTCTAGAACTCAGAGGGTGTGGTGATGTATACTCGAAATCCCACTATCCAGTGAAGCAATAGGATCCCAGGGCTCCATGCCAGCCTGGTCTACACAGTGATATTCTGTCTGAAGAAACCAACAAACCAAAAAATGCTCCCCACCCTATACTGCCACGTTCTAAACTATTACAACTCTGATAACCAATTTTTAAAAAATAGTAAATCCCCTTTGGATCTCACAGGACCTTTAGGAATGTGAGGGCTTTAGGACAGACAAGAATGCCTAAAAGGTATAAGTTTTTTAATCTCAAAATTAGGAATGCTTTCACAACAAATGGTTAATAATATACTCAGAATTTCAGAAAAACAAAAATTATTATACAAAAATGTTCATTTAAAAACAAATCCTTTTATATTTAAGGATAGCAAGTCTTGTACTTGCTAAGTATAACATTTATATGGACACAGATCAATCTGAGTTACTTTCTACTGAAGTGTGATAGGATTTCTCGAGAACACTGGACTAGAATACCAAATGATTTCACTATTTATATGTAATATATTTACATTATATATTACACAATACATAGTATTTCTATGTACTGCTGAATCTGCATTGTATCTGCCTTCCAGTGAAATGAATGCCTAAATCTTCAGGCAAATGTACATCATGTACAGCACATGGAAACAGACGCATCTGGAACACTACTTGAAGGGAGTCTGGAGTAGTGTATATCTTTTTCAGCCTCAACCCTAAAAGAATGCACATTAGCGAGATCTTGAACCAGACTGAGTGAATGAGACCCCAATGTCTGCCAAGGCAGCACTCCCATCATTATCCGTCTCACTCTGGACTCCTAGAAGACAACTCACCCTGAAAGGATCTCTAGTTTTCAGTATTGTTCCAACTGCCTTTCTCTGCTTTGTGTCTGTGTGGTATGCATGTGTGCACATTCTCATGTACGTAAGGGTGAAGGCCTATGTGCAAATATGTGTCTCTGTGGAGGCCTGAGGTTAATGTCAGGGATATGAATTATTCTTCCACCTTATTATTTTGAGGTGGGGTCTCCTAATCAAATGCAAAGCTTGCTGACCCCCCAGTCTATTAGCCAGCCTCCCCTGCTTCTGCATTCCCAGGCGTTCATGTGGTTCAGTCCCCCTGCTTCTGAGGCAGGTGCCAATGAGCCATCTCCACAGCAGTCAGCCTTTCTAATCTATTTTTCTTCTTCACCAAATCCTACACTCTAGCTGCAGTGAGAATGGTCTTGAAAATGACTTGTTGTTCTGTAGCTTGTCCTTCTGTTGAGATTATTTTCCTTTTCATTTTGTTTCCTCTTAATCTATAAACAGGTGAATCCTATCTATCCATCCAAATCCAGATATAACATTATCTCTTCCATTTAAAAAATAGTTTTGAGCAAAACAAAGAAATGGACATAGTGCATTTGTGCAGCATAGTGATACAACCTAGAGTTGTCTAATCTGTTCGCTGTGCCCTCTAGAGAACATGTGATTGTATCTGGGGACATTTTGGAGTCTTTGTGGAGTACAGAGGTCAGGAATGCTGCTATTTGTCTATTAACACAGGGGATGAACCCTGTGTAAAAATTACCCAGAGAAAATGTCTACAGAAGCAGGTCTAGAAATCTTGCTACAACCTTCTATTTGATACGATTATTTTGGCTGCTGAATTGAGACTAGAGACATGAAGGACAAAAGTGAGGAAACTTCTGAAAGCCACCACTGTCACCTAGGCAAAAGCTGATGGTGGTCTACCGGGGGCTGCAGTGTGTGGATCAAGGTGCAGGCAGGAGGGGTTTAGAAGTGGCCCACATATGCATGTATTTAAAAGCAAGAACTTAGCTGATGATTCCACATGGGAAGAAAGGCTAAGACTGTGCTCACTAACTGTGATGAGCAAGGCTGGGGCAGACAAGTTAAGAGTTTATGGGGTTTAGTATTCAGAGTTTTAAAAAGGATTCAAAGGTAAGAATTTTATAAATTTCTAAGACATCTAAGTGGTAATGTTTACTAGACCAGTTGCACTTCTGGAAAGATCAAAGGACAGCCTGTGTAACAGGAATAAACCACAATTCCCTTGTGGAGTTTAGAAGTTTGTTAAAATGAAGGCTCAACCTGTAAAAAGCTAATAGGTCAGTAGATGGACAATAAGAACTGACCACTGATTTAGCTAATGGGTTATAAAACTGTGACCCCATGATAACAGTTTTTGGAAATTCAGAGGGGAAATTGGTTGGGTTAAGTTTAAGAGGAAGTGGAGAGAATTGGAGCTCACAGCATGACTGTGGAAGTCTTGCAAAGGGGAATACAGAAACAGGGTTAGGCCTGTTAAGAACAGTGTACTGGAGACATTTTGTTTCTCACTGTTCACTGCAGATTATTTAATTCTTACAGCAATACTGTAAATTAGATACTATTATCTCTATTTTAGATAGAGAAATCCAGGCATAGAGATGTTAAATAAATTGCCCAGGGCCACACAGGTAGCAGAGTGCAGGGACTAATGTGAGAATTCAGGCAGTTTGACTCCTAATTCCGGATTCTTACTAAAGCAGGTGACAAGCTGAGCAGAGTGGAGAGTTATTACTAAATTGGTTCACAGCTTTAGTTCTGATCAATGTGAAGAGTTCTGTGGATGACGGAATAGGAACGTATTTGATGTTACTGAGTCCTATACCTAAAATTGTGAAGCTGGTAAAATATGTGTTTACCACAATTACAAAAGCAAAACTGTAACAGCAGAAATGCCATTGGGAAACACAAACCAAACCAAACCAACCAACACAAAAGCAACAAAGTTCTGTACCAGAACCAAAAGAACACAGACCACTTCAGTACTTCAATGAATGATTTAGGAGGCTATAACTTCAGAGTGAGGCCCCGAGACCTCAAAACTGCCTCAGGTCTCCAGAGGCCTAGCTGCTAAGAAACAGCCAGCATGTAGACACTGAATTTCACATCAGCTGGTCCTCCAGCTGTGAGGAGCAGAGTAAAAGCAGCAAGGTAAATAAGATTGTTAATAAAAGTTAAAACATAGATAAGCAATTCCTTAACCATTCAATCTAATCTTAATTAGGCAAAGCCTTCTTTCTTTTTTTAAAAAAATTTTTTATTGGATGTTTTATTTACATTTCATATGTTGTCCCCTTACCCCATCCCCTACCCACCCGGGAACCCCCTATCCCCTTACCCCTCCTCCTTTTTCTCTGTGGATATAACCTCCACCCTCAAAATTCCCCCCCTGGGGCGTCCAGCCTTCATGAGGTCAAGGATCTCATCTTCCACCTATGCCCAGCAGGGCCCTCCACTCTTCAGCTGAAGCCCTGGATCCCTCCCTAAGTGCTCCCAGGCTGGTGGTTTAGACCCTGGGAGCTGTGGTTGGTTGGTATTGTTGCTCTCCTCATGGTGCCGCAAACCCTTTCAGCTCCTTCAGTCTTCTTCCATTGAAGGCAAAAAGGCTGTGTTCAGGATTTGGCATTTTATACTGTAGTATGTGTTTTCTTGGCCTCAGTGACTAATCTATCTGTTCTGTTTTTCTTATCACCAGGAACAGTACTGGATTTTTTGAAAAAAGAAATTCTACGTATGATTAGAAATATAAACACTCAGTTCAGTTAGAAAGTTCATGTCTCCTTTTCCCTCATCACCACACTGACTCTTAGGTGACGTCCTCCAATCTCTGCTTCCTTCCCAGGCTTGACAAGCTCCCAACCTTGAAGTTTTAAATGATAAATACTAGTTGGTACCTGAGCACCCTGCCAGGAAATCCCTATTTCCTGACCCCCAAGTGCTTATACATGCACATGCACACCAACAAGTCAGCACATAGCCTCCACCCTCTTGTCCTCAAGTTCTCCTAAGTTTTCTTCTAGTCTTTCCAGACCCCTGCTCTTCCCGTCTGGCTGTCTTCCAAAGACAGTATCGGGATCTGCTAGGACGCAGAAGCTTTGAGGAATGTACTGATTCACCACTGGCCGCTGACATAATGTAAACTTAAAAAGCCAGCACAGCTTAAAAGAGTAACTTGAAACTTATAATTAAGCTAACATGGATCTTTCCCCCACTTTACAAAATCTACAATCCTACAGGAATCCTCTCATCTGAACCACTACTTCCATGACACTAAAACAAACAAAAAGATTACTGGCTAAGGAGGGTCCCCTTTATATCCCAGGCTAGCCTTGAACCTGATAACCCCGTTTCTACCTCTCAAGCCCTGAATTAGTTACGAGCTACCATGTCTGGCTCAAGAAGACCATATGCATGTGGAAGTCAGTGGCTGACATGAGAGGTTTTCCTTAACAAATATATGCCCACACTATTTCCTAAGGTAAATTCTTTCACTAAAGCCAGTGTTCTCCAATTTTGTTGGTCTAGCTACTCAGTTTGTGCTGGGTAATCTTCTGACTCTGTCTTCAAATGCTGGAATCATACCTCATCCCTCCTGATGATGATGATGATGATGATGATGATGATGATGATGATGATGATTAAGGTGCTAGGGGATTTAACTCTGGTCCCCAGGCTGGTCAGCAAGCACCTTGACTACTATGCCATCTGGTAACCCAAGGAGAATTTTTGATGATGCCATCCAGGAGTTACAGTCATATATTTTATAAACTTTTCAGTAAGTCATTAACTTCACTACTAAAATACTAAGGTAGTCCATGTTGCAATGCAAGGCTCTTAAGAAAGAAGTTCGTATTTGTAAGTGAATTGCAGATTCTTCTGTTCTTGTCATCATTTGCTTTGTTAAACTTTACAATTCTTTTACTTTGTTTCCCCTTTGCTATCTTAACTTCTCTGGCAAATATTTCTGTCTCTAAGTTGTATGTCAGTCTCTTCCCTTTCTTGTTAAGGAGCATTAACAGCTTGTTATTATACCCAACAAAAAGGACAGACTCCGGAGCTTATCAAGGTATACATATATATGGTCTTGGCTTACAGACCACAAACATAAACAGCCTGTCTGGTTTGAAGCTTCCTTCCTACTTTTTAAGGGCAAACATACTAGAAATCTAATAACTGAGGTTGCTCACAGTGTAAAATGCTAAAAGGAGACTAGACAGTGATTATTAATATGTGTTCCACTTCATTTCTGCCAAACCAAACAACCTGCATTTTCTTATAGCCATACATATGCCTCAACCTTTCCTTCTACTCCTGGCTTCTTGATGTGCTAGCGTTATGCTCATGTGTCAGGTTTTGGACAATGTGTCAAGTGCTTAGCTGTGAGTACAATGTGGATATTATTAATGTTTTCTAGCATTAGAAATTATGTGTCATCAAATTGGGGTACGTTAACTGGGGGTAATGAGAACTTGAGCATATAGTCTTATTGTATACTTAGAATATTTCAAAAGACTATTTCTGTCTCTGGATTACCTCATATATATATACTTCAAACTAATACATTTCCTAGAGACAATCTTGATTTTTAAGTTAATAGTAATAAATTCACTAGTTTCCCACAATCTTTCCACAAAGATTATTATGAAAATTCATCAATTTATTTGACAAATATTTGTGGGATACATGCTATATCTGAGTACAAGAATGTAAAATCAATTAAAAGGCAGCTCCTATCTCTAAGGAACCTAAGATCTTGTGGAAATAACAGAAATCTTAGTTTCTCCCTGTCTAGGGAGTTAGAACCTCAATCTAGAGCTAATGGACTGACTTCTAAGTATTTATTACTAGTATTTATTACACTAGCTGCCTGGTGTTGAGGAGACAGTGACTGGAGTCCCTAAATGAGCTGGGTAACTCTGGCCTCACTGTCTACTTGTACTGAGTTCTACTAGCCTCTGCACTGATCCTAGGCATGGGGTATACCTTCATTTTAGGTCACCTGCAATGGCAGTTTCTGTTTCTAGAATCAGTTTTCATCCACCTTTCTTTAGACACAGCTTAACATCTTCCCCAGGGCTTGCTCTGCCATGCTGCTATGGAACACATCCCAGCTCTGTCTTTGCTCTCCTTGTAATAGACTCATTTGTCCACTGACTATGCTTTTTGTTTGCTTCAAAAAAACAAAACAAAACAAAAAAACAACAACAACAAAAAAAACAAACCACCTTTGTAACCTTTAGGGGGAGGTAGAGTCTTGCCTCTTTTACTCTCAAGGATGGCTGATGCATACCACTACACAACTGTAGAACACTGTTGTATATAAGAACTAGTAAACATTATCTTTCTAAGAAAGAAAATTAATCAACAAATATAAACACAGGTATGCCAATAAAGATGACTAAAGGCTTGAAAAATCTGCTTCTACACTCGCGATTGAGTGAAATGAGAAGGTTGAGGGTTGTCATAAAAACAAAGTATTGTAAGACAACAGAATAGGCTTGGCACAGGGATTCACTCCTCTAATTGCAGGAATGGGAAACAGAGTCAAGGAGATCATGAATTCAAGGCCAGTCTAGCTACACAGTGAGAACCTATCTAACAGTAAGCCAAAAACAAGCCCCAAATAAACAACCACTATCACCACCAACAAAATTAAACCACCACCACCACTACAAGAATACCCTATAATTGGAATAACTGTCGCACTCATCTTTATGTGAGCAGCATGTAACACAGTTTGGCAATGACAACACTCAGTAAATGTTTGAACTGAATTATGCTTAAGAACAGTCTCTGTATAAGTGAACAAAGTTCTGAGGAAGAGCAACAGAGCAGAAGAAATAACAGACATTATGCCAACAAAATGTGGAGTAAATCATATCAATACTTTCTAATTTCTAAATGTCAAGGATCAGGCATAGGTCTGGAATACAGCAGTGAGCAAGTTAATTAAGCCTATATGTAGAATGGGAACTATAGTAAATGAAGGGCTCAGCGTGTTTAAGCAGTGACAGTGGCCAGAGGCTAATCTACAAAGATTACAGGGTACTTTTTAAATATACAATCTCATGTCTTCATCTCATTACAAGGAGGGCACACAGAGTCAAGAAAGCTCACATGTCCTAAACCCAACAGCCACCAAAGGTTTGAGATAAAGGATCCAGCTTTTCTGATAGTCCAGGCAATGCCTATCCTCCCATACGAATTTCTGCTGTCACACAGTGGAATGTTTCACAGTCTAACAAGAATCTACCACAATAGCCTACCGATATTCTGCCATAGTCAAAGAGGAAGAAGACATGGTTTGAAGAGCACTTAAATGCAAATTCACTTTCTAGAAGAGACTGAGTATTCCCTAATAGGGACTTGATGTAACAAGCACTGAGCACAAAGAATCTCAGTTAGTGGAAAACACTGAGCATCTCAGTGCTACAGTTTAATTCCATTTCCTGTATATCCAACCTATCTATACTTAATTCTTTAAATTGGCAATTCATGTGGAGTTATGATTCAGGTGGCACTGATCTCAGTCTCAGGGCTGCAGGGAATGGCTAGTGTAAACAGCAATGGTATCCCTCAGTCCTCAAGGTTGCAGGAAGGGCTTCAGTGTGGATTACAGTGATCTCCTCAGTCCGAAGGTCTGCAGGCTTAAGTGTTCTTCTATGGGAGGCAGATATAGTATCAAACACATGCAATCCAACCTCTCAGGAAGCAGGAAGACTGTAAGCCTGAGGTAAGCCTGGGCTAGAAGGAGAAATAGAGACAAATTCTATTCGCCACAATGTGTCCATGTGATTACTGGAAGTACCCAAAGGCTGTTCTATGAAACACTATCCTGGCTTACTTAAAGCCATTCATCTGAAGAGCTCTGTGTAGGTAACTTAACTTAGTTACACAATTTGCATATTTAAGGAGACAAAACATTAAAATTTCTTTTGGAATTTAGTGCCCAAAGGCAACTCTAAGTGGTGAATACTACCAATGTATTCGTCTCTCCTTTTCAAATATAGTAAAATATTTGAAATGGACTTACAGATGATACTGCTCTGGATAATATCCAGATCTTTAACAGCATTATTTTCACCAGAATCAATGTCAAGGAGAGTAACATTATCTATCTATCTATCTATCTATCTATCTATCTATCTATCTATCTCTATCTACAAACAAACAAACAAACAAACAAACAAAGAAATACAACACAAAAAGCATACCTGTGGGGCATATCCAGGAGGCACATAAATAGGAGGCACGGAACCATTTGGGGACATCATTGGAACCTGAGCAGGACCTGAATGGATTACAGAAATGATGCAATAATCCATCAGTGCTTAGCAAGGTGAGGCGGAGAACAATATGACTACTTCACCCAAGCTGAACATTAAGCTAACAGTGGCTGTAATCATAAACCGTGGAAAGAAATTAAAACTGCCGAGTTTTTATATACCATTTACTTTATGTTTTATGTAACATTTTAATATAAGTTATATGTAATATCATATATAAGTTTTTATGTAACATTTACTTTATGAAGTGTATGTATTATCTTTAAGTACATCTACGTTTCTCAAACTTGCTCAGTTCTTATACTTACAGGCAACACTTAAAATCTAAGATTTACAGGCTTTCCAACATAAATACTTAAGTCAATTTATAGCCTCAAATCATTATTTACTGTGCAAATACCCCACGTGACTCTAATGATTGTGCAAGTAGGAAAACCAAAGTGAACTTTGTATTTAAAAAAGAAATCAATCAGAATTGGAAAAGGACCCCCCCCACACACACACATATACACAAAGGCAGAAGAGGGAGTACTTAGAGGAGGAACAGTAAGGTCTTTGAAGGGTTCTTAAGAGTAAAGACTTGTGCAGTGTAGAGTGGTCTTGTCCGTGGGGTTAAGAACAGTTGGAGGAATGTACATGTGCAGTTACTATGAGAAAAGTTTGCTTTCCCTGAATCTAGAGACATTCTAAACAATGTAAACTTCATTTGAGCTGTCTTTTATTTTTATGGTGTCATCTTTCCAGATAACCCTTATAAATGTGATCTTATTCTCTCTTCTCCTTTCTGAGAATAAAATAAGTACTCTTAGAAGTTTTATTCTTTCTAGAACAAAACCTCACTTAAATAATCTTTTAGAAAAATACTTCATTTGGATCTTTTCTCCCAGTAACTTTAGACTGTAGTATTCCATATGCTCCAGTTTTTAATCATTTGAAAGCAATAATTCTTTTCTAAGAAGAAAACGAATCAGACAGATCTAGTGAAAAAAATGTTTGGGGGGAGGAGTGATCTCTTTTACATGCAGAAAATTTGCTGTTGAGGTGAATGGTACCACTGGTCAGGGCCATTGTGACTGAAAAGCAAGCAGGTCTCAGCAAATCCAGATTCCAGTCTTTCTAGGGAAGGGTGAGGGAAGGTCAGAGCAACCTGGGGTGATAGGGAACCATGAAGAAAGGAAAATGTTAAGATACTGAGCTTCAAGAAAAAAGTATTAAATCATGGCAAGTAAGGGGAACTGAAGAGAAAGGTGAGGAAGAAGAGGAAGAGAAGAAAGACAAGAGAGAAGCAGGAAGGGAGGAAACATTAAATAGAGAAAAGGAGGGAAAGTGGAAGGGAGAAAAGAAGAGATGGAAGAACGGGAGGGAGAGCAGGGCTGAGATGGTTACTAGAAAGCAAGCAGAGGGAGTATAGACTACTGTTGTACACTGTGATGCCTACACAAGTGTCAGCCACACTCTTTTCCAAAAGAAACCTGGAAAATGCATGGAGCTGCAGTGCTCAGGCCTGGCCTGCAAGTGCTCTATAGCTAAGTAACAGCACAGCCTCCAAGTAAAGGAAGGTCTTCTGACTATTACCTTAAAACTATGGTTTATGTGAGTGTTTTACCTTCATGTGTGCTTGTCCATGTGTGTGGTGCCTGTGAAGGTCAGAAGAGAGTGCTGGGATAACCTGAAACTGCAGTTATGAATGGCTGTGAGCCACCATAGTATCCACATGGTGGATACTAGAAACTGAACCCAGGTCCTCTGTAAGAGCAACAAGTGCTTTTAAATCCTGAGTCACCCTCCAGCCCCTCTAAAATATTATCTTAATCATAATTCATGAACACTATTATAAGCCATGTTTTTAACATATGTTTTCTCTTCATAATCATTTAATCAAGCAACTATATTCAACATTACCCATTTTCCAGACAGAAAATGAGGCAGAAGGAACTTAAGTCTGCCCAAGGGGTACAGCTGGAATTTAAAAAGCTATCATTTCTCAGGATACACGTCACATGAACATTGAAATGCTACTCACTGTCAGTAACTGCTATGAGTCATTAGGTCTTGCCTCTAAGGAAATTAAGGCTACCTTTGTTTTTATTTGCTAGAAAAACACAACAGAAAGCAGAAACACAATTCTAAATTTAAGTAAACATTACCGATTAGTTTGCTAAATAGCACTTTTGAGAGTCTCTTTAAAATCTCTACACAGAAAGGCTTCAATTCAAAACACATTTCTGCTCTCTGGAGAAAGGGAAACAGTTGTACACTAATGGTCATTTTATTCATTAACTAAGTCACATAAGCCAGTAAACTAGCCTTCTAAATTGTAAGATCCACCTTAGACATTATTTATAAAATGTGAAAATTGGCTGAGAACCCTAGATTTTATTGAAAATTGTATTTGTTTACTTAATAGCAGAAAATAATGCTTACTGAGCACTATGTTCTAAGCTTAGACTGCAGGCTCTTTGCACCCACTGCAAAGTTTAATCTTGTGTCAAGTCACTAATGTTAGACAGGGATTGATGAAGAGTATATAGAAATGAAAGAAAGCAGACCAGCATCTTTAAAAGCAGAACTGTTCTTTAATCAAAACATTTAAAACCAGTGCTTTGTTTCCCTGTGGCTATTAGGGCAGTAACTTCCAGGTGATGCACCCACAGCTTCTATCTCAGCCTCCTCAATGCTAGGATTACAGCATGTGCCACTGTACTCGGCTCACAGTTTACTTTGATAGCTGCTGATTAGTTTCACAAAAGATGTGAGCACTTTGACTACTTAAGTAAATTTTCTAATTGGGAGGCAGAAAAGCCACATAGATTTTAAAAAGGCAACTTAGCAGTGCTAGGTACATTTATCTAAAATAATGGTGGGATATCTTCAACACTGAACACAAACCTGCCACACCCCCAATAAACAATAAACACAAGTACTGATATTCAGATCCACAATACCGGCAGCACCATTTTACTAGTCCTGTGTCTATAGTAACAGAACTCTAAAACCCCTGCACATTTATTAACACAATGCTTAATTACCTCCTAGGTCCAACAATACTTCGTAACTCAGAAAGTTCTAGAAGATTAACTACAAAGTGTCTTAAATTTGAATACAACAAAGTAGACTATGTCCAGGGAAGAAACCAAACCTGTTATAGGAGTACATAAAATGTACACCTGGAACAAGAAAGCTGTACCTGAACAACTGTAGGTACACCTAACAGCTCCTTCAGAGCTGACAAGCTTTAGGCAAAATCTACCCCAAAGCACAAATGATTGCATTGCTGTTAAGGGCCTACTTCTTATTTTAAAAATCTGCAAAAGAGGGTACAATTCTATTTGTCATTTGTCTTAAATTTGAGAAATTCCCTACACCAATTCTTAAAAGCAAAATTAATAATTTATACCTAATTCATTTTACCTAACATAAACTAAACCTACTGTTTCCTTGTTAATCTACACACATATTCAAAAATTTTCTTTCTTTTCTTTCTTTTTTTAAGAAAAAAATCAAAACTACGGATTTGTTCAAGCATTTAAAATTAAATATGCAACGGGCTGCTGACTGCTGCTGTGCACAATGGCTTCCAAATTATCTGATGCCAATTTTCAGATCAGTCTTAAAAAACACGAATAAAATCAAGAGGCCAGACAGAATGGGACATGCTGTGAAATTTAAAATCACTCTAGCTCATAGAGTCTACAATTTTCATAACCGCATAACAATTTGGACTATTTTTAAAGCGAACACATTTGGCATTAAAAACACACAACACGGCTTTAGGTTAATACAAAGCTTCCTGTGTTTTAAAATAAAACCGAATGTTCAAAAACAGCAAATCTTACCACTCATTTTGTTTCTACAGGAGCAGCAGCCAGCATACAAGAAAACCCAACAAGGAAACGGCGTAGTACACGTTAGCAGCTTTAATTGGAGAACAGTTTCGCTTTTTTTTCCCCTCAAAGCTGGTAAGAGGAAAAGATCCTTTGACCGAGTCACGTGACCGACATCACATGACCTACAGTGAACCGGGAAAGACCGAGAGAGGAAACAGCGCAAAGCGTCCGCTCCGGTGCCACCGAAACAAAACGATTTAAAGGCTTTTTCAGCTGCTTCCCCGAATGCACCGCGTTCTGCCTGAAGAGCCAAAGTAAACGCTAATCAAAAGAACCTGGTGGATACGCATTTGATGGAAAACCATCCTCTTTTGTGTTTACGGTTTGACTAACCCAGACCGCTGCTCGCTTTCCCATAGAAAGTTTGGGGTAAAATTAATTCCAAAGCCTTGATCCAAAATATGAGTGTATAATTTGTGAGCATTTTATACTTAACATTTAAGCAATGTCTATAATACAAAGAGAACTGCCCACACAATAAAATTGAACGACTTCCTTACGGCGGGATATATTTCAGGCTTGTTTTGCTTTTTCCTTGAAAGCTAATGAAGGCTTCTGCTTTTATTGTCAGTTTCTTTTTAATGATTATTTTAAAAATAGAACTTGCTCTTGGCATTAAGAAAAGATTCTTAGTGGAGAGTATTCTTCCTCATATTTATAAAATATGACAATACACATCCCCGAAAGCAGGAAAGTGAAAAATACTCAGTAATAAAGGTGAAAACTTAAAATTTCTTTTAGAAAAAACATGATGTTATGTAAATTACTTAAGATGTCATATAAATTCAGAACTTTATCAATTGCTCACAGGTACATACAAATAATGGCTGGGATCTCTGACATGAGGCACAGTGGGGAAAATGGATTTAGGTACTGGATGATACTGAAAGTTAAAATGAACTCCTATACTTACTAGCATGGCAATGTACTACTTTTGGATTCTGTCTCCTGTGGAAAGGTTAAAATGACAAACCTCAAAGCACTGTTTTAAGAAATCAACTTAGACAAACTAGTATGTATACACTGTTTGGTGCCACTCAATAACTGATAGCTATTGTTAAGTCAAAGTATGATTACTGGCTCTCAAAGCTAATGATTACACAGTTGAGAGGGACCATCTGCAGTGCCCTACTTGTTAATGAAAGCAGAGCCATCATTACTAGAGAAGCTGAGGCAGGAGTGGCTAAGTAACTTGTTGAGGGCACATAGGCAAAGGCAGGGTTGCTTCATAGGATGATAATCACATGTTAAAGTGTAGGCCCTATTTAAAGGCCCAGTGTCTCTCCTGAAGGTAAAAAAATAAAATAAAATAAAATAAAATAAAATAAAATAAAATAAAATAAAATAAACCTGGCAGGACACAGCCCTGGCAACTCAATAAAACTCAATAAAGGGATGTCAGACACCCCAGAGAACAGACACTTGCTCAAAGTGGAGAAGGGTAACTGTTGACCTTTTATCCCATTCTGAATGCATTTGCCCCAAGGCTGCGGGATGGGCGCTTACTTCACGGTCCTCTTTCATTAAGGCCACTCTGCCTTCCTATGCTGAGTATTCCCGACAGTGAGCTGTTTTTTTCTTTTTGCCCCAACACTAGCTGTCAAGACAGTGACTTCAATGTCCAAACTCTAGATCTGATTTCTCTGTTCCTTTTCCTGCTTTGTTCTTAAAGCTGTGTCTGGATGCCCAGCATGAACTTACTTCTTACAACTATAACTACATCCTGTTTCACAGCTAATCTTACCAAAATTAGTATAGAGACCTAGTACTCTCTTTTAAATTACTAATAAAAATTTGTTAGGCAATATTTGATGGACAGAAAGGAAAATTATGGCAATCATTAAGCACGCTGAAGTGACTTTCCTAACCCTAAGCAGCAGACCCAGTGATGGACAGTGTTGTGCCTACTCTCCAACGAGCCATGCTGTACCACGCATGCTTCTGCTCCTCTACATTGTCTTTTAGTCTTACGTTTACAGTTTTCTAGTTGAGAAGGATATTAACGGTAGACTACTTAGCTACCCTAACAATGCACAAAGTCCTAGGTCCGATTCCAGTATCATGAAAAAAAAATCTAAAAGGAAAACAATCCTTTATCTAACCAATTTAATTTACTTAATTTTGAGGCTTATAAAAATTAGATAGTATTCTCTTCTGTAACTTTACCCTCAATGCTGGATTCTGTCTAGGTATTTGGGACAGATTAGTACATGAAAATGGATAAATCTTACATTTGAAGAGGTGGCTCAGGATAAAGATGCTTGCTGTTAGTACTTGACAGTCTAAATTCAACCCCCAGTTTCTATATGGTGGGCGAACACAACTGGATTCCTGCAAATTGATCAATGCACACCTTGGCATGTACACCCTTGTCTTAATGTTTCATCACTATGAAGAGACACCATGACAACAGCAACTCTTATAAAGGAAAACATTTAATTAGGACTGGTTTACAGTTTCAGAGGCATACATACCACCATGGTGCTGGAGACAGAGCTGAGAATTCTACATCTTGATCCATGGGCAACAAGGAGAGGCTGTGCCACACTACACCTAGCTTAAGTATCAGCCCTCTCAATCCCCTAGTGGTATACTTCCTCCAACAAGGCCAAACCTCCTGATAGTACAATTCCCTATGGACAAGTATCCAAATACATAAATCTTTGAGGGCCATTCCTATTTAAACCACAAATCCATTTTAAAAATTTTAAAATAATGAATACATAATAAATCAATCAGATTGAGATGAATCATATATGCTTGCAAGTATGTATGTTGAAAACATGTCTGAAGGTAGTAAATAATATGACAAAAGAAAGAAATAGAATAGGATAAGATGGACAGCTTAGTACAGAGAGATGCTGCCTGACAGAGCTAAGAATTAAAATTTAAAACAGTGATCAGTCAGATCAGATTTAATGTGAGAAAGTATGTCAGGAAAACTCATTTATTCATAGAGAAAGCAACCAGTACCAAATCCCTAAGGGACATGACAGGCATGCTCAAGCTGCCTTAAAATACTAGAGTTACTAGAGGATCATAGCCAGAGAGGTAGTGGGGAGACAGGAAAAATATTCTCCAGGGCCTTGTAAGATACTGTCAGGTCTTTGGCTGTTACTGTGAGTGAAACAAGGTAGCCACTGATGACTTTAAGACATTATCTGAATTATATCTTAAAAGAAGTCATCTAACTTATATACACTGCTTGCTGGACTATGGTATAACACTTGAAAAACCCAAGTTAAGCATTTTTACGTAGCCCACAACCCAGTAATAGAAAGCACAAAGGACTGGACCTAGAGTATCCATGCAATACGAAGGCACTTCTATGAGGCCCA
This sequence comes from Grammomys surdaster, assembly GCF_004785775.1. NCBI lineage: Eukaryota > Metazoa > Chordata > Mammalia > Rodentia > Muridae > Grammomys > Grammomys surdaster. Next base: position 4,887,423 of record NW_021620801.1, on the reverse strand, counting down.
AAATGGATGAAATGGGCCTGGGAATAAAAAGATGCCAAGATGTGGACATGTGACATTTAAGATATTCCAAGGGCATCAGGACACAATGCCTCATCCAAGAGACCACTGCCTTAACTATTCTGGGATTCAAAGCCTGAGAGATAAATTCCATTGTCCCTGATAAATGGGCATTTAATCTGCGAGACTTGCTAATATCACTAAAGGAGAAGTAGAGACAGTAGATTCTAACGGGGAGAGATTTCTGAGATCTCTTGGCCCACATCTTTCTTTAAGAGACTCTTTTATACCAAGGAAGAAAAATGCTAGAATTAGGATTATGTAATTGCTATTTCTGAAGGACAGTGTCAGATACTTTCTCTAATATATCACACTCCTTTTAGCACACATTGAATGAGACGTTCTATCAATTCAGTCTCACTACTTAGAATGCAGATTTAAAAATTTGAACAGTCTTATCTAATTCTTATTGTACATTACCTAGTACATGTTCCCCATCTTTTTATTTCTATATGGGTTGCTTCTTTAAAATAGATTAGTAAGTTTTGAGTTTTCTAGGTACTTATTCCTTTGGGTTAAACTGGCTGTAATTATCTTCTTAGTTTATGCCTTGGTTTTCATATATTTTATGAAAATGTACAAACGTTTCCAATTGAGTTGGAGTGAAACATTGTTGGACACACTGTGTGTGTGTAAAGATATCTCCATTTCATAATTATAAAATTAATCTCCTCTTGCAAGCACATAATGCCAATAAAATCATCTTGTGGAAAACCTTGTTTTAGGAGAGAATGATTACCTGAGGATCCAGTCTAACAAACAAAACCAGAAGGCTTCAAAAATCATACTTCAACTAGCCACAATCAAATTTTTCTTCCCAGACCACTCTACTGAGATTATACTGGGGATAGTCAGTAAAATCAAACTCTTACTGACAAATCGAATTGATACTGCTGACAAACTTCTGCTTCTCCTTAATATCTAGTCCTTGATTTCAATCTTCTGATCATGCCTTTTAAGTGCTTAACGGCTTGTGTTATGTTCCTTCAGGTGTTGCTTTCCTGGAAGTTTGTTCTTAGCCAGCTTTTGTTATTCTACATCAACTCTCAAGATGGCCTTACTTACACTCCTAAAAGCATGGGATTCTGTACCTCTGCAGATTTTTCTTCTGGGCTCTAGGTCTATAATATGAAATCCACATGAAATTCAAATCAGTTGTTTTCCCTTCAATACACACTACTCTACCTTCTATATTTCCCATGGTTTTATTTTAACAGAAACTTGAGTGTAACACTAGATTTTCTTCTTCCTGCTCATTTCATACCATTACCTAGGAAACTCTGACAGTTTCATCCCTTCACTCCTACTGTTAGTTTAAAATTATCTCAGTATATTCCTTGTGGGTCTCCTCGTCACCAGTCTCTTGCAATGAACACCCTTCTCATATTACTGCTAAAATGAGTTAAAAAACAAACCACTTGTTTTCTCCTCTGCTTAAAAGTCTTTTACTGTTTATGAAACAAAGTCTAACCTGATGAAATATTATTCTATTCCTGTTAATACTGAGTGAACAATATTCTTTTTGCCATCGAAACAAATATTTTCAAATGACTTTGAGCATTATTTGCTGTTTTATTAAAATTAGTGATAGCATGTAGCAGATTTTTGTAGGGAGCAGATGAAGTCCTGAGTGAATGTGTCATACTGTTAGGGGTATAGCCATGCAAGGACCTAGACACATCAGACTCATAGGAAACACAAGGCCTTCCTGGCTTAGGCTTAGGGGATGGCAGAATCTTTTGGGGTCCATGAAGCCTTTGGGGGTCTAGTACAGACTCCAGAAACTACAGAATGTCAGCTAAAAGCAGAGTGTACAGAAAAGTGTCAACTGCAGCTTCCCCCTCAGGGATGACTGTCTCTTCAAGTCCTTACAGAGTCCTCCTACTAAGGTTAGCAAATTCAATTCTCTAAACAAGCCGAGATTCCAGGAAAGCACACATGGAACCACATCTTTTCTGTAAATGTCTATACTTACTTTATTCCTCTTCATCCTAGGTAGGTCAAGCCCTAAACCATTCCAGACTCTGGAGCTACCCCATCAAACTCTGATAGCTGTGAGACCTGAAAAGTTGAAAAGCTTGTATCTTACTTTCCTTAGCTTAAAACAGAGACAACTATTATTCTATGCTATGTGGATATAACAAGGGCTAAATTAAGTTCACAGTGTAAGCAAGGATACCCAATATAAATAGTTGTGTTTGCCTTGACAAACCTACCTGAAAATCGACTGTTTTTTTTTTAATGCTAGTAATGTGTCAAAGTGTTATGAAGAATTCTAAAGAATTGGTATAGTCAACTCTGTTATTAGAGATAATGGTGCAAAATAGTTGAGGGTATTATGAGAATAAAAGGCAAGTATGTTTGTTCTTAAGTTTGTTGCAGTTGTCACAATCAGACAAGGATGAGAACACATGCACGCTGATGCAAAGTACACTGCATAAACTATAATGCTCTCAATTCATCTCCAATATTTATTCCTATAAGAAAATTATTTGATGTAAATTACTAGCTTAACAAAGGTTTTAGGAAACATATATGTACCTGTATCTTTCTATTACAGCTGAAAGATTATTTAAAACAGTGACCATATCACTAATGCTGAACCTTTTTACTTGTGGTAACTCTGAGGACAGAAAGGGTAATAGCTCAGAACAGCATCATATATTCTTGTTAGAAGTTAGTAACACCTATGGCATTCACAAAAAGCAAACAAAAGGAATTATGTGCTCAAGATCATTAATATAGTAAGGAAGCTGGGCATGGTGGTATGTATATTCAGGAGGCAGAGGCAGGATTCCAGGTGATTCTGGTCTCCATAGCGAGTTCCAGGCTAACCAAGGCTACACAGGAAGTCCTGGTCTCAACAAATAAACCAACCAATCATCTCCCCGAAAAGCAATAAAAGTGGAGGAATAAAAGGGCAGGGATGTAATCCAATGCATTCTTCTTTACAATATTTTTTAATCTTTTGAGAATTTCATACATAAATACATTGCAGTTACATCAGTTTGCCTCCTCCCTCTTCCAACTCTTCCTGTGTTGTAACCCCATGCTGAATTCATGACCCTTTTATCTGTAAGTACACACATGCACACACACACACACACATATGGTTCCATTTAGTGCAGCCTGTATGTACATGTGTTTAGGGGTAATCATTTAGAATTTGGAACCTATCAGGGAACTTGTCCCAAGAGAAAATTTCCTCCTTCAATAGCCACTGACTGTCTACAGCTCTCCATTTAGGGTTGGGACCTCCTTAAATTTTCCATCTTCTCTGATATGTAAATTAGTTGGTGGTATGTACCTGTGTACAGGTACCTATTCTGTTCAGAGTTAAGGAGTGCAGCATCCTTGTCCTGTATAAAAGACATTATTTGTACCAGTCTTCTTGGTCCTTTGATTTCTACACTTCTGACCTCTCTTCTGTAATGTTCCCAAGCCTTAAGTGTAGGGGCTGTATTACAGATGTATTAACTGGAGCTGGGCACTCTGTGACCACTTATCTTCACATAAGTGTGCATCTCTGTGTGCACTCTCCATCTGTTGTAGAAAGAAGTTTCTTGGGGCTGGAGAGATGGCTTAGCTGTTAAGAGCACTGGATATTCTTGCAGAGGATCTGGGTTTATTTTGCACTACTCACATGGTGGCTCACAACCAACTGCAACTCTAGTTCCAGGGGAGCTAATATTTTTTTCTGGCCAAAATGCACTAAGCACATATGCAGTACACATGCACACATGCAGGCAACCACTCAGACATAACAAAAACTCAACTTTTTAAAAAAGAAGCTTCTCTGATCAAGAATTGCATTTATCTGTGGGTATAAGAATAAATATTCAGAATATGGTTGTAAGCTATATTAATTTATGAAAATGTCAGCAACTGGGTATCCTTTAGGGTCTTTGATCCCACTAGGCACAGGTTCTTGGTGAGGTTTACAGTCCAAGCATGAATTCCTTCCTATTGAGAGGGACTTAACTCCAATTAGGGAGCTGTGGGTTGCTCCCAAGACTTAAGTGTCACTACTGCACCAGTGGGGATATTTTGCATGGCCAATCACTGTGTTTCAGAGGACTTACAACCCAGTAGGATTGCTGATTACTCTTCTCCCTTGGCAGCTTGCACAACACCTTTTGGTATGTAACAAAGCTAATCAGAGGGAGAAGAATTCTAGGCCAGTAACCACTCAAGTCTTCCAAGTCCTGTGACAGAAGTATGTGGTGTCTTCAGCAACAGGGTCCTACCTTCAGGTTCTAGGAGATAACAATGGCAATGTCAACAGCTTATATTGGGACACCCCACCCCCACCCAGATCAAAAACTCCAAGGGAGGTATCCCTTGTCTGGTACATCTTGTAAAAAAATTATTCTATAGCTTCTGTAGGGAGCATTATCACCCAATGTGGGCTAACTGTATTCAAACTGTGTGCGTGTGCATGTGCATGTGTGTCAGAGAAAAGAGAGAGACAGAGACAGACAGAGACAGACAGAGCACACCCAGGCACATATGCACATATATATGTATTTTAAAGTAAGTTAATAAAATGTGTCTCAATGGCCTTTTGAAAACCCTTTAGCTTTCTTTATCCCATCACTCTGTCTCTCCCTCTGTACTAGCCTCACTCGCCTACCAAATTCAGGTCCCCACCTTGTTTCTACCTCTTCCCTCTGCGGAGCACTTGTGTCCACTACCTCTGTTTAGGGTTTTCTTCCTCCCATCAGCAACGCCTCTTTCTACTTTGCCAGTTTCTGTGACTACTCTTCAGTTACACCATCAAATCCAAAGATTAAGAAAGAAGTAGGATCCACAACACAGTACTCACCTTTCTGGGTCAGGGTTACCTCTGAGTATTTACAGTTCCATCCATTTGCCTGCAAATTTTTTCTTTTCTTTTTTTTTCTTGAAAGATTACTTTGTTTATATTTATTTGTCAGTTAATTCAAAAGTTTTTTTTTTTTTCCGGTGTTTGAGACAGGGTTTCCCTCTGTGGACCAGGCTGGCCTCGAACTCAGAAATCCGCCTGCCTCTGACTCCCAAGCGCTGCGACTAGAAGCGTGCACCACCACTGCCCAGCTAATTCAAAAGTATTTATAAAGCCAAGTTTCCATAACATGGGTGTAACACTCCAGTAATAAGCATAGACAGTAAACAATCAAGCTTTTGTTTAAAGCTGAACAGAATTCATTTGTGTATGAACATTTTCATTATTCATTCATCATCAGACAGACAACTAGGCTACTTCAATCTCTTAGCTATTGTGAACAGAGCAACAATGAACATAGCTGAACAAAAGTCTCTGAAGTAAGATACTTAGTCCTCTGGGAAGTGGCGTAAATGGGTCATATGGAAGATGTATTTTTACGTTTATAGGGCTTTTCTACACTTTTCCACAATTGCTGTACCAGTTTGCAATCCCAGCAATAGTCAATGAGGGTGCCCCTGACCCCGTATTGCTAGCAGCATTTTTCAGTTGTTTTCTTGATCTTACCTATTCTGATGGGAAAAAAGATGAAATCTCAAAGGTAGCTTTAATTTGCATTTCCATAATTGCCAAGGATATTGAACATTTTTATGTTTTAAAGTCATTTTAATTTCTTTTGAGAACTCTCTGTTCTGCCTGATAGCCCAGTCTTTAATCTGGCCATTTGCTCTCTTGACTGATTTTTGAATTCTTTATGATTCTGACTATTAAGCCTCTTAGATGTATGCCTGGCAAAGATTCTCTCTGCATGCTTTCCTCTTCACTTCATTGATATATCCTTTCCTGTATGGAAGCTTTGAGCTTTATGATGTTCCATTTATCAGTTTCTTAATTCCTGAACAAAGGGAGTCCTGCTCAGAAAGCCTTTTTCTGTATCTGTATTTTGGAGATACTGCCTATGTTTTCTTCTAGCAGTTTTGGTATTTCAGTATTCACACTGAGGTCTTCGATCTATTTCAAGTTGATTTTTGTACAGGATGATAGATATGTATCTAATGCATTCTTTTCCATGTGGACATCCAGTTTTCCCTGAATCATTTATTAAAGATATTGTCTTTCCTTTACCATATATTTTTGGCAACTCTGTCAAATATCAGATTGCTTTAACTAAGTGCACTTCAATTTGGGTCTTGTATTCTGTCCCACTGACCTACATGTCTGGTTTAGTGCTGGCACCATGATATCTTCATTACTCTAGCTCTGTAATCAACTTGAAATCTAGCACGGTCATCTCTCTTTCTGTTCAGGAATACTTCTGCTACTTGGATTCTCTTTTACTTCCATATAAACTTTATTTAGTGTTGCAGGATATTTTATCGTACTGTGAACCCCTCCGAGATTGTGTTGTTTACTGGAAAAACCTGTTTCTAGTTGTGGTATGGCTCAGCCCTTAACATACATGTTTAATTCCCCTGGCCTGAATATAAATATGCCCTTAGCACCCATCTTTAACCCCAAACAATGAAGGTAAAGTTAGTTTGTAGAAGGAAGCACCCATGTTTGAAAATGATGTCTAATTGAGGGGTAGACAAGGTGATGAAGCAGAAAAATATCTGGCAGAATAGGATATGCTAAATTCTCATAAGAAAGCCAGACTGAATCAGTCAACTTGGAGAGGAATTTGAGACAAACAGTTGAGTTGAGCCAGCCAGCCATAGGTCAGAAATAACTAGAAAGAATGAGTGTATTCAGCAGTAAGTCTCAAAGAATGAAACCATTCTAGGCCTAGATTAGATTGTACAGCAGCTAGAAGCTTCCAGAACTAGGCCTAAGACAGCAGACAGAGGCAGTAAGCCTTGGAGACAATTACTTCAGCTGACTAAAGTTACATTAACACTTTAGAATATTTTTTCTATTTCTGTGAAGAATATCATGTAAATTTCACTGGGACTCTATGGACTCTGCAGTCTTCTTAAGATGTTCATGTTTATAATATGAATTATATCAATCCGTGAGCTTGGGAAGTTGTTCTGTTTTCTAAAGATGTCTTTTACCTCCTTGTTTAGGTTTTTTTCTTAGACTTGGATAGAGAGCACTATTGTGAATGAGGGTTCCCATGATCTTTCTTAACATGTTTGTTACTGCTATACTGCAAAAAACTACTGATTTTTAACAAGTTAATTTTGTATCCTGCTACTCTGCTGAAAGTTGGTTATTTCTAGAAAATTTCTAGAAATTTTGGTGGAATTTTTGAGATCTTTATGTCTAATGTATCATCTGCAAATAGAAATGATTTTATTTATTTATTTGTATCCCTTTTATTTACTCCTCTTGCCTTACGTGCTCTAGCCAGTGCTTAAAATACTATACTGTAAATGATGGGGAGAGTGGGCAGTCTGTCTTGTTCTGTTTTTAACTAGATTGCTTCAAGTTTTCTCTTTTTGGAATGATGTTGTATGTGGGTGTATCACATACAACCTTTATTACACTGAGGTATGTTCCCTCTAGTCCCATTCTCTGTACACAAACATGTTTTTACTTTTTGCCTTTCAGTGGGTGTTACTCACTTTGCAGGTAAGGTCACACACAGTTAACATTTCCTTTCTCTGTAATTTTCTCATAATACTAACTTATAAGCATTAAATTATTTTACATATTATGATACAGACTAATAGGAATATTAAGCCTAACATACTTTAGATTAACTGGGGAGGGGGTGAAAAGGGCTAGGAGAATTTAGAAGAGTAGATATTAACCAATGTGTCAATAGAAGATTCTGTATTTTAATACACTAGTTCTCAGGCATTTAAATTTATGCCAGTGAAGCCTGAAAGCTCTTCTGAGGACTTATTAATCAGCTACTTATTAACCAAGTAAAGACACTAGAAGAAAGAAAGAAAGGAAGGAAGGGAGGGAAGGAGGGAGGGAGGGAAGAAAAGAGGGAGCGGTCGAGGGAGGGAGGGAGGGAGGGCGGGGGGGCGGGAGGGCCGGAGGGAGGGAGAGAGGGAGGGAGGGAGGGAGGGAGGAGAGAAAACAGGGCACACAGAAGCAAGTTGATCCTATCTTATGTCACTAGAAAGAATATGCTTTTTTTATTGGATATTTATTTATTTACATTTCAGATGTTATCACCTTTCCCCATTTCCTCCCCACCCAGGAACCCCTTATCCTATTTCCCCTCGTCCTGCTTCTATGAGGATGTGACCCCACCCACCTGCCCACTCCCACTTCCCCACCCTCAAATTCCTCCACACTTGGGCATCCAGCCTTCACAGGATCAATGACCTCCTCTCCCACCTATGCCCAACAAGGCCATCCTCCCTTACATGTACAGCTGGAGCCATGGGTCCCTCCCTGTGTCCCTCCCAGGATGCTGGTTTAGACCCTGGGAGCTCTGGTTGGTTGGTATTGTTGCTCTCCACATGGGGCTGCAAACCCCTTCAGCTCCTTCAAGTCTTCTCTCTCACTCCTCCATTGGGAACACCATGATCAGTTCAGTGGTTAGCTGTGAGCATCCACCTCTGTATGTGTCAGGCTCTGACAGACCTCTAAGGAGACAGTCATATCAGGCTCCTGTCAGCATGCACTTCCTGGTATACACATCAGCATCTACCTTTGGTGACTGCAGATGGGATGGATACCCAGGTGGAACAGTCTCCAGATGACCCCTCCTTCAGTTTCTGTCCCACGCTTTGTCTCCATATTTGCTCTCATGTGTATTTTGTTACTCCTTCTAAGAAGGACCGAAGCACCCACACTTTGGTCTTCCTTCTTCATGAGCTTCATGTGGTCTATGAGTTGTATCTTGGGTACTTCAAGCTTTTGGGCTAAAATCCAATTATCAGTGAGTGCATACCATGTGTGTTCTTTTGTGACTGGGTTACCTTACTCAGGATGATATTTTCTAGTTCCATCCATTTGCCTAAGAATTTCATGAATTCATTGTTTTTAACAGCGGAGTACTACTCTATTATATAAATGTACAACATTTTCTGTATCCATTCCTCTGTTGAAGGACATCTGGGTTCTTTCCAGCTTCTGGCTAATATAAATAAGGCTGCTATGAACATAGTGGAACGTGTATCCTTGTTATATGTTGGAACATCATTTGGGTATATGCCCAGGAGTGGTATAGCTCAGGTAATACAATGTCCAATTTTCTGAGGAACCGCCAGACCCATTTCCAGAATGGTTATACCAGCTTGCAATCTCACCAACAATGGAGGAGTGTTCCTCTTTCTCCATATCCTTACCGGCATCTGCTGTCACCTGAGTTTTTGATCTTAGCCATTCTGACTGGTGTGAGGTGAAATCTCAGGGTTGTTTTGATTTGCATTTCCCTGATGACTAAGGATGTTGAAAATTTCTTTAGGTGCTTCTTGGCCATTAGTTTCCTCAGTTGAGAATTCTTTGTTTAATTCTGTACCCCATTTTTAATAGGGTTATTTGGCTGTCTGGAGTCTAATTTTTTGAGTTCTTTGTATATACTGGATATTAGCCCTCTATCAGTTGTAGGATTGGTATCACCATCCCTGACCTCAAGTTGTACTACAGAGCAATAGTGATAAAAACTGCATGGTATTTGTACAGAGACAGGCAGAAAGATCAGTGGAATAGAACTGAAGACACAGAAATGAACCCACACACCTATGGTCACTTGATCTTTGACAAAGGAGCTAAAACCAACCAGTGGAAAAAGGACAGCATTTTCAACAAATGGTGCTGGTTCAACTGGAGGACAACATGTAGAAGAATGAAAATCGATCCATTTTTATCTCCTTGTACAAAACTCAAGTCCAAGTGGATCAAGGACCTCCACATAAAATCACATACAGTGAAACTAATAGAAGAGAAGGTGCGGAAGAGCCTTGAATACTTGGGCACAGGGGAAACGTTCCTGAACAGAACATCAATGGCTTAAGTTCTAAGATCAAGAATTGACAAATGGGACCTCATAAAATTGTAAAGCTTCTATAAGACAAAAGACGCTGTCAATAGGACAAAACAGCAACCAACAGATTAGAAAGGATATTCTAAGATGAAGAAATTTAACTTCAGAATTTTTGACATTTCCTAAACCAAGCTTACTGTATTGTCCTTAGTTGTTTTTTTTTTTTTTTCCATTTCTTAGCCTTAAAAAATTTCTTCAAACTTGTGAATGAATCCTGGAAGAAAAAACTTTCTTCAAGGTACAAGAGATAAGCTTTCTCTCTCTAGGTTGGCTGATCTTTAGTCATGAGAGAATGAGGACAAAGTAGAGCAGGGTAACTGTCACTATCATGGTACCTGAGTTACATCGGAAACGGGTGTAATCATCAAAATTATGTAACTTTAAGTTGGGTGTAGTGATATGCCTTCAATCCCAGCACACAGAAGGCAGAGGCAGGCAGAAGAAGCTCTATGAGCTCAAAGCCAGCCGACAGTCTGCACAGTGAGTTCCAGGACAGCCAAGCTCCATTGTGAGATCCTGTCTCTCAAGAAAACAAAAGCAACAAAAATGTATGCATTATATCTATTATCTCCTGTTTAATTTCTATCTTATTAAGGGACATAGAAAATTCTACTGAAAACACAGTTTAAAATAAAACAAGACAGGGCAAGGAAAGTAGTTGATCCCCAAATGTCAACACTTCCGACTGAGGTAGGAGTATCACAAGTTCAAGACCAGTCTGTCCTATGAAGGAAACCTTTTTAAAAAAGCAAAAGCACAATATACAAGCACTACATATCATAGACAAGCTATGGAATCAGCCTAGCTGTCAATCAACAGGACAGGGAAGTACATGTTTATGTAAGTACACATATTCAATGGAACTTTACTTATAAAGACTGATATTTGGTCATTTGCTGGGAAATCGTTACAAGTGATAGGGCAATGTATTAAGACAATAAGCCAGATTCAGAACACCAGATACTCTTTTCTATCTTTTCTATCATTTGTGTATCCTAGATTTTACACAGATACATAAGACGTGTACATGTGTATAAATCCCTTTTTCCATAAGTTGCTTTTGTTAGACTATTTTATCACAGCAATTGTACACACAACACACACACACACACACACATCAGCAGAAAGAAAACTGGGGAACAACAAGGGAAGCTGATGGGGAGAAGGAACAGGAAGGACAAAGGCATAGGGGTAAATACAGTCAAGTAATACTATATTTCAAAGAAACTAAGAAACTATCTTGAAAATCTAACACTGCAACTCACATCCATTGCTGGTAGAACTGCAAGCTTGTACATCCACTATGGAAGGCAGTTCTTCAGGAAGCTGGAAAAGATCTACCTCAAGATACAGCTATACCACTTTTGAGTACATATCCAAAAGACTCCACATCTTATTACAGAGACAGTTGCTTATCTGCATTCTACTGATGAGCTGCTCTGTTCATAATAGCTAAAACAGCCTAGATGTGTATCAATAGATGGATAAAGAAAATGTGGTACATTTACACGGAATATAACTCAATGTTAAAAATGGAGTTATGAAATTTGTAGATAAATGGATGAAACTTAAAAAAAATCATCCTTAGTGAGGTAAGACATGAATGGTATGTATTCACTTATATGAAGATGTAAGCTGTTAAGTCTTTGATAAACAGGCTACAGTTTATATAACCACAGATGTTAAGTATAGAGTAAGGGATGAGGTACAGGAGAATCTCATTAGTAAGGGTAAATAAAATAGCTAGCTATGGATGGACAAGGGCTAGGGACTGGAATGGGAAAATCAAACAGGGAGGGGAAAGGAAAAAGGGAGTAAAAGAGGGGATGTTGGGATGATTTTATGGGAGAGACAATGCCCCAACTATACATCTCTTGTAATCAAATAACATCCCCAGTGCCAGGAATGGATAACATCTAGTTGAGTTGTTGGCCAAAGAAGCCCCATAGAAACCCCCAAACAATCCAGGTTATTTATTGCCAAGACTATGGGTGGCTCTCAAGAAACATACAGTAAGGCCCTATTGCTGAAGACAATACCTATATAACTCACTGAAGATAGTGAAGTTGAGTTGGTGCCTACCTAGAACCTTCACCCCTACTGACTAGTGTTCATGGTACTGAAAGGACTTTGCACACTACCACAGGAGAAGAGGAAACATCAATCCAGCTACAAACCCTGTGATCTACAATGGTGACCCACTTACAACAGTGGCACAAAAGTTGTGGGAGCAATCAACAAACATCTAATTGCATTTAAGGCCCATTCCATAAGACAGAATCCATGCCCAATACTGGCAAGATGGTCAAGAACCTGAAACTAGATAAACCATGGTCCTAGGGGCAAACCAAATACTACTGTTTTGCTAAAGAATTGCAGCAATAAAATGACTGACATTCTGGTATACGCATAGATCAGCGACTAGCCCAGACATCATCAGAGAAGCTTCTTCCTGAAGTAAATGGGAACAACCCACAATTGGACAATGTGCAGAGAGTGGAAGACCTTGAAACATTCAATCTTGAACAGTATGTCTCCATCGAATTCCTTCCCTCAGGACTCAGAGAACTCTGCAGAAGAGGCAGCAGAAAGATTGTTAAGAGTCAGTGGGAATGCAGGCCAACAAGGAAACAAGACCTTCTAGATACAACTCATAGAGACTGAGGCACCATGCACCAGGCTTACACAGGTCTAAGCCACATGGGGTCAGAGGGCTGAGAGGGGAAGTGGACATAAGCGCAGATCCCTAACTCAGAAATTATCTCCAATTTGTAACTGCTCTCAAAGAAAAGAATTAAATTTTCTCCAGTGAAGTTTCACCGGCTATACAAACCATACTAAAGAGTAGGCCCCATGGCCAGCGAAGATGGCAAACACAAAACAAACTTAATGATAATTTTGAAGGTATTTTTATGTTTCACAATGCTTTGTCTGGGCATTCCCCATCCACCTCATTTTTTAACCTTTAAAATCTTTTGCTCGGTTCCACCATGCCTGGGCCTAACATTTTCATGGGCATTATGCTTTGAGATCTGAAAACAGAAAATATAGGGCACACTTCACATTTTGCCCTCCATTTCTAGATTGTAGTTCACACTAGATTAAAAGTCCAAATGAAAACAATAACCAGGTATAGCTATCCTTAGTTCAACTACAAATGCATAAACAATAAGGTGGGACCTTGCCCCAAGGTCACCACTCCCTTAATTCCATTTAATATTCTTCAACTCAGGATTTAGCTCCATTTCACTTCCTGGTACCTTTTACTCTTTGAACCATACATTTTGTATTTTTTCTTTTTGACTTTGCTATGCTTGACCAAAATGTTCTTCATGAGAGTAAACTAGAGGACAAAGTCTATGCTTCGCATCTCAGAGTCGTCCTTTCTCAATGTAATTAATCTGAGTCTCTTCACCTTAGCCTTAGACAGACGCTTCAGACAAGGGCAAAAGGGAGTAGCATTCTTCATCAAAACGTCGGAGGAACAACCTCTAGAGTTAAAATCACCCTCAGTACCAATGTCTTTGATATTCCTACTAAGATGCCTCATTAAGCCCCACTTAAACCATTCCATAGCTTTCCAAATCCAAAGTCCCCAATTCACATTCTTCCAAATAAAAACATGGCCAGTATCACGGTAACACCCCAGTCCCTGGTACCAACTTCTCTTTTAGTTAGGGTTTTATTGCTGTGAACAGACACAATGACCAAGGCAACTCTATTATAAAGGACAACATTTAATTGGGACTGGCTTACAGGTTCAGAGTTTCAGTCCATTATCATCAAGGCAGAAGCATGGCAACATCCAGGCAGGCATCTTGATCTCAAGGCAGCTAGGAGAAGACTGTATTCACGCATCTAGGAGCGGAGTTTCAAAGCCCACTCCCACAGTGACACACTTCCTTAAACAAGGATATATGAACTCCAATAAGGCCACACCTTGACACTTGCCACTCTTTGGGCCAAGCATATTCAAACTACCACATAATCTAAATAAACCCACTGGTTCACCAAACTAGATTTGAATATGATAGATCTGTTGGTAGCACCTAGTCTGGAGTGAATAGATTCTTACTCACATCTCAAGGAAAGTCAAAGCATGCAACTGGCCCCAACAAGGGCTGACAAAACTGAACTCATCTTCAGATGAGTCTGATGCACCCAGGTGAGACACTGGCTGATACAATCTTGCTGTGCCTACTGTTGTCACTGGCTGATGTCCTATAAAAATCAGGGACTGAAACACAGTAAATATATTTTTAAGGACCACATTCCTGAGAGGACTGGGTACAGAACAAGCAAGTTAACTGGTCCAGATAAAACTACAAAAGGGGATCTAAGAGAGAAGTAAACTGAGCAGAGTGTGACCTCAGGACTGTGGATCTTTAGGGTTTTGTTGAGCTCATGAAGGGATGTGTTTCTTTATGAGAGAGAAGCTCTGACATATAGAATGTCATGTGAATTAAGTTTATAAAGTGATACAGCATTGAAGGGGGACAGAAAAAGGTAAAGCAGATGAGGGAGTCTGTCTGAGTCACTTGGAGACAATGTGACAGGATTCACGTCCAACTGGAATTTTTTTTGGGGGGGGGGGAGAGGGAAGGGAATGACAAAGCCACATATGCTAGAGAGATTTTAAGGACCTAAGCACCAACCAGCAGTTAGTTCACAAAAGACACACACGACAGTGCAGATGAAAACTAAGCTTGTCCTAAGGATGGACAACCATCCTTCCAGAGTGTGTTGTATATTTTTCGTCCTTACATGTATGTTGGGGGTAGAGTATGTTTGCTCAGTTTAGCAGTTATGTGTGGCCCATGGAAAAAGAGTCATTGACCTGGCTGAATTTGTCAGAATCAGGCAACAACTCCAGAAGCAGAAACAGCAGGGCTAGAACATGGCCTTGTTTTCCCTCAGATATGAGTCTACACAAGCATTAAAAGCTTGCCTCACAGTCTGCTGAACCCTACAGCAGCATCAGTGTCTTAGGATGAGCAGGTTCAAGGGCTAAGAAAAAATGACTGGACTATGAAGGGTTAGATGATATGTCTCTCTTCCAGGCCTGTGATGGTTAATGTCAACTGTCAACTTGATGAGAATTACTTGGGCAACAGGGTACTGGGCATTCCTTGATTCAGTTAACTGAGGTGAGAGGACCTGTCTACTGTGCCTGTGACCATTCTCTGGGCAGGGTCCTGGACTGTATAAACTGGACAAAATGATGCTGTAACTTCTCTCTTAGGTCCTTAAAAGCTCAGTCAGGATGTTTCTTCTTTAAGTTGCTTTGGTCACATATTTGCTCACAGCAAGAGCAAAAGAAAATAAATATGCCTTTGCATACTACATTATTCTTTTGAGAAAATACTTGATACAAGTGGTGTATCCTTTCAAGCTTTATTGGACTTCATTTACATTTCTTTTCCTTACCCTTATCTACCCAAGATCCACTAGCACTGTCTTAGAGTAAAGAGCAGTAGGCCTTTAGAGACCACCCCCTCCCCCCCTGACCCCCTGCTGCCCTCGGTGAGAAAGGTTTCATTAGCTGTGCTCTAACCTCTGAGTCTCTTTACAGAGATGAAAAGGCATCTGGCAAAACAGAGAACAGCAATTAAAGAGTTTAAACATGCATAACACCCTATACTAGGTGGATAAAGGGCATTCTCAGAAGCCATAAGGTGGTTGAATATTTTTCAGTGCCAAAGGTAAGCCCCTCCCTGTGAGCATTTGGCCAGGGAGACTTCTGAGACCTACAGACTATGACTATTGCCACTAACGTTGGCCATACAGTAGAACCAGATGGTAAGACCCTGCTGCTGAAGACACAGCATACAATGGCTACATGAGATCAGGCTTGGACTGAGTTGACTGGCTTTCAGAATAATGAAGGCATGACACAGCGTGTTTGGCAGAATTATTAGTGATGGCCCTGCTTGGTATGGGACCCTTCATGCTGCAAACATAAATGAGTCTGACAAGATGTACTCGTCAACATAATCATAGTGGGACAATAGTTATGAGTACAACTGTTTTCCTTTTATTTAAGGGCTGCCCTACAGCAGTGAAAACACATCTGGTACTCTTAGGGCGAAGTCTGTGACTAGGCAAGTGATGGGTCTCAATAAAGAAGCAACTCCTTATTAAATGGATGTTATATGCCTGTCAATCTACCTTCTAAATGGTTAAGCCTACAGATTACTGCTGCTGTCAACCTCAGCTATTCATGGAGGCAAAATTCTTTTTTTTTTTATCACGGACTTACTGCAGAGACAACCAGGCAAGCTCATAAAAATTAGTAACTTGGTGTGGCACTGTGGCCCAAGACTTGGTTAACCACAGAGAAAATAATGAAACATTTACTTCATTCCCAGCAAGGCTGAGAGAACATGACCAAAGAGAAGTGAAAAAATTAAGTGCCAGAAAAGTGGGTGGGGTGTTGCTTAGTTATTTCCTAAGTGAAACATTTCTTCCTAGGAGGTAGGAGGCCCTGGAGACTCAGGAAGCCAGTGGATCTTACAGGGAAGCTCACAAAGTTACAGCATTCAGAAGGCCCCTCCACAAGCTTATGACAGCAACGAAGAGGGGTGAAGAGAGTGTGCTCGCCACTGCACACGACTGTAAGCAACATGACGCAGACTTCATGAGTTACTGGCCACTTGGAGCTGCCTTTGAGTCACTCATGTTTCTGTAAGCATGCTCAATAAAGCTAGAAGTGGGTGGAATCATTTTTTTAATCTGTTAATCAGCAACACAACTGGGGTAAAGAAATACATGTTCACATCTCCCAGGGTGGGACAGATGGAATAAACAACCCTACCTATGTCTTTTCAAACGTTATTGGCTATTTAGTCATTTAATTCCTTAGCATTTAACTGGAAAAGTTCTTTCACTATACTTTTTATAGTTTTAGATAAAGTTGCTGCTGACCGTTAGTTATATCATACAGTGATAAATATAAGGTTACTAATATCTTCAACAGGCTCTTTTTTTGTAACAGTTTTAAGATTATACTCATATTAGGAAAACTCTTTTTCTGAGGTATTGATTGATAAGCTTGGAATCAATTGTCATTACTGGAGAACATTTCTTGCTAAGACAGGTATCATGACATCTTCAAATATTTTTACAAACATGTTTTACTCAAGTTTCTTCAGTTACAATTCTTGTGAATGTTTCATTAATTTAGACTACATTTTCTTAATTTACTGATGCTATTAAAGGACTATAAATGAAAAAGCATTGCCAAGTGATAGTTATATAGTTAGGTAATAAAAATTCTTACTTTTAAAAATGTAAGCACTAGCAAAAATGTTCCTTGTGGCATGGTGACATCAAGTGGCTAGCAGAAGCAACAGCAAACAGTTTCACTAACATCAGGAAAGAAAGAACTTACTTCCTAGCCTTTTTATATCTAAGTGCTTTAGTTTAAATGTATTCTGCAAATTCATGTTAGAAACTTAACCCTCCAATTCAACATATGCAGCTAAAATCTGGAAGTGGGGCCTCAGGAGGTAACTAGATGATGAGGTCATAACTGGATGATGAGGTCAGCAGGGTTAGGGAGTTGCTTTATAAAAAGATGGGCGAGAGATATGAGGTAAGCTAGCTGTCTCTGTGGGATGCCCTCTTCCACCTTCTGACACAGCGAGAGCCCTTCAGCAGACATATACCATAAATTCTGGTTTCTGCAGACTCAGTTGAGAAATCTGTTTCCTCGACAACTACTCAGTCTAACACAGTATGTCACACTAACAATACAGACTAGTGGCATCAAGTGTAGCTCATGTCTTTGACTTTCTATTTAAGATTTAAAAGCAAATAAAAGTGCAAGCTCCAGAGATAAAGAATCAAGTAAGAAATTGGAACTGCAAAATGGTGGCCAATCACATTACACTGTTAAAAATAATTATGAGACAAATGTCAAGCCAATTAGATACTAAAATGCCACAAACCTGGAATGTCTAAACTAACTGGGTACAAGCCTACCTTATTAGTAATAGGAACTACTTAGTAAGATTATAAAACAAATGGCAACAGTTATTCATATGTCTTAATCAGGGTTTGTATTCCTGCACAAAACAGCATGACCAAGAAGCAAGTTGGAGAGGAAAGGATTTATTCAGCTTACACTTCAGCTGTTCATCACCAAAGGAAGTCAGGACAGGAACTTGCACAGGGCAGGAACCTGGAGGCAGGAGCTAATGCAGAGGCCATGAAGGGGTGTTGCTTACTAGATTGCTTCCCCTGGCTTGCTCAGCTTGCTTTCTTATAGAACCCAGAACCATTAGCCCAGGAATGACACCACCCACAATGGGCTGGGTCCTCCTCCTTTGATCACTAATTGAGAAAATGCCTTACAGCTGGATCTCATGGAGGCATTTCCTCAACTGACGCTCTTTTCTCTGTGGTAACTCCAGCTTATGTCAAGTTGACACACAAAACCAGCCAGTACAACATGAAACAGGCAATTAGCACTGCTGGTGGCCTAGGAATTTCACAAGCTGGTGATTATAACTTAGGAAGGGATGAAGCAGGACATTACAGAAGAGAGTGAAAAAATCAAGGTTATTACTTACACTTCAATTTGGGGTTTTTTTCTCTTTCCTGGGAACTTACCCATTTTAAAGTTCAGATAATGTAAGTATGATTCAAATTTATGGATAATTTCATTTATCTATGTACAAGTAATTGAAAATATCTATAATTAGATTTTCTATGCACTTAGATACAACTGCAACATTTAAGTAGAATAAATATAAAGAATTAACCATATATATCAGGACTTTACATGATCAGTGACGTTCTGTAGGCAGAGTCAATCTTGGCCTACTGTCACGGCAACAAACTAAGTAAACCAATACAGGGACAGCTAGGCATGTGGCAGTAGCATGGAAGTTATCAATATATCCCTAGAAGGTGGAGAGAGAGAGAGAAAGGCAGGAAACCTTTCCTGTTTGGAGTTCACCACCACTCCTACTTAGAAATGTTCATGAGGAGTTGGAAGTGCATGTATGGGATATGAAAGGCCAACTCAAAGTGGGACTTTATCCGGTAAACAGCTTCCTTGAGCTCACACCACCTGTGATGGGACTTCTCAGTGATGCAACTTTCTGTAAATTACCCTGCTCCTGTTAGGTAACCTCTGACCAATGTTCCTTAGTTAAGTCAAATAAACACACTGGTTTCCATAGCTGCACTGGTATGAAGTTGTCTTTTTGATCTATTATTGGTGCCCTATCTGGGGTCAATGACGTAAATCCTGTCAGGATCAAACATTAAGGCCACAGAGGTTTGGGGAAAAAAGTGTACAAGTGGCAGGGCAGAACAGTCATCTGCCACTTGAGTGTACAAGATCAATGCTGCAGTGCTGAAATAGACTGTTTAATTTTAGTTACAGATTTCCCATGTAGTAGACTCTATATTAAATTTCCTTGGGACTTCAGCGGTTTACGGTCTGGATATTTCAAAACATGTTAAGGGACTATCAGTCAAATAAGCCACATGGAAAATCCCCTCTGCAGCCTGGCACTTTAGCAAGTCTTAATGCAGAGTATAACACTAGTTATTAAGCATTACATATTACATATAAGGTCTTCTGCTTGACAAATCCCATTAGATTCAGATTTTGAATATGACACCAGGACCTTACAATCCACTCCAATCTAAGGGTCTTCTTCCTACTCTCAATAGCTTCTTTTCTGTAATGTTTTTAGTTTTATTGTTATTTTGAATGTAAAAAAGAGTTTCTAGTTTATGGTTACTGTAGGATTAGAGAAAACAAATGATTATGAGTAGCTGTGTGCAATGTTTTAAAATAGCTTCTCAAATGACATGCACCCATGGAGTTGAAATGTCTTCTGGAACATGAATGTAAACTCCTAGAAGCTTGACACAGTGTTTGCATCCTGCTATAGGTCCCTGGGAAAGGAATGAGTCATCTTCATGCCAACATCTTCTCTTCAACTTTTTTTTTTTAAACTTATGTTCTCCTCAAAAAGCATCGTTTCCTAGGAGGATGAGAAAGGCGGCAGGATGTGAGCTGCAGGTATCTAGGACCCTTGTGCTTTCTCACCATCAGTCTCACACAGACTTGAGTTGACAGCAAGCTGAGGACTACTTCCCACCCTCAGCTAATCATTTTGGTGGAGCTTTTTAGCCTGTCTTGTTTCCATTGGAACACTGTAGTGCAGAGGGTGCAGCATGCAAAAGCCCCGGGCTTAAACAGGGCCTACAGAAGACACAGCAGTTAGGAGTGCTTGCTGCTCTTCAACAGGACCAGAGTTTGATTCCTGGTCCTGATCTACATACAGGGTGGCTTACAACCATCGTAACTCCAGCTTCAGGGATTCTGGTGCCTTCTTTTGACCTCCATAAGGACATACATGTATGCAGGTGAAACACTCATACACATAAAATAAAAAAATATCAATTTTTTTGAAAAGTAAGAAAATAGTTTTCCTTTGTTTGTTTAATAACTATTGACCCGAGAGCGTCAACAGCAAATGTAACTTGCTGTGGTGGCTGTCTACACAGTTCTTGAGGACTTCCGCCGATGTGCTAAGAACAGCACTTGCTTCCATTCCTATCAGCTTTCACCTGAATCACTAGGTCAGAAAGCCTTGTGTCTATCATTTGCTGTAAATTGGATCATCTGTATTGCCTCATATACCACCCTATCCATCCCAATTTCTTCAAGTTATCAGGACCATAAAATAAAAAAGTGGATGGAACCTCCAGATGTTTAGGATATGCTAAAGATAGAAAAGAGGTAGCTCAAGATCTTACAAATGAAAAGGAGATGGACAGGGCTTCATGTCCCTTTTATTGCTTTCAGGTTCAAATGTCACCAGCAAGGGAAGCCTTTATGTGGATCACTTATAGTAAAATTGAATAGTGAAGGGTTAAGTGGCAGGAAACACATTTATAATCTGGTCCCCTAGAACCAGGATTATATACATGGTCTCTCACTTTTTCTTTCACATACACACACACCACACACACACACACGTACATGTGTATATGTGTGCATAGGTACTTATGAGTGTATTCATTTGTCTATGTATGTGTTTATGTGATGTC
This sequence comes from Grammomys surdaster, assembly GCF_004785775.1. Taxonomy (NCBI): domain Eukaryota; kingdom Metazoa; phylum Chordata; class Mammalia; order Rodentia; family Muridae; genus Grammomys; species Grammomys surdaster. The sequence goes on along the minus strand of NW_021620801.1, from coordinate 4,866,415 downwards.
CCAAAGAAAAACACTCTTTTCCCTTTTTAGACTTAAAAAGAATTATGTCTATATTCGTGTATGTGTTTTCGTGTGTGACTATATAGCACATGTGTATGGCTGCCTATGGAAGCTAGAAGAGAACAACAGATCTGCAGTAGCTGGAGTTTGTCATGAGCCATCATGTAGGGCCTGCAAACTGAATCCAGGTCCTCTGCAGAGCAGCCAGTGCCCTTAACTGCTGAGCCATCTCTCTAGCTTTCAGAAATCATTCCTATGCTTATAAGAACTATAAGTATATTATATATATTATATACATGTAATATATAAATGAATAAATGTTTACCCAGAGCTATATTCTACAAGTAGTATAGCAACTATGTATTCTTTAAAACCTACACAGTCTGTATCTTAACAGCCTTAGAGCTCCTTTCCTGGCCATACATAGATGCCTCAATTTCTACAGTTCATTTGGCAATTCATCTATTGATAATCTGGTTGTTAATACAAGTGAACCAGTATCAGCTCACAGCACTCTATCCTCAGGATACATGGTCCTGACATTAGCAAATGAGCTCAGGGTTTACCCTCACGCACTCTCACCAGCACACTCAGCTTCTAACGTCTTGGTACTTGTTGGTTTGAAAGACGAAAATATCACCTCACTGTGGTGCAGCTTCCATTTTGATTTCAGTCAGAATAAAACAGCTACAATTCCAAGAGTCATTTATTTTTCACTGTATTAATAAGTGTTTCTATTTTAATCTTTTATTTACAAGGGTACTTTATACAACTATACTACAGTAGCTCTTAGTGATATGATACATATATTTCTCCAATCTCTCTGCTATATCTGTATTTTCTTGTCATCCTGGGAAATTGGACCCATGGCCTTGAGCAAGGCAGGCAAGCGCCCGATTTCTGGGCTAAATCCTTAGCCTTCTATCTTTTATCTCTCTTACAATGTTACTTTCCTCCACTCCTCAGAGTCACAGGATGAGATACAGAAGACCTGTATCTTCACCTAAATGTAACCTTATTTTCCTTGCTTTTGCACATTCTCAAGAATGCTAAGGCTCTCATGGTCTCAACTATTTTTCTTATCCTATATTCTTTTTTGAAGAGCTCATTTGTATCTCATTCACTGACACATTAGTATTTCTCTTGTGAGACCTTCTGAGTAAAGAGTAAAATCAAAAGATACCCTGAACCTAGTATGTTCAGAAATGAAATCTGTTATCTCATTTTTCCCTTTCTTACATTCTTTAACATATAAATGAAAGGTAGTGCCATTTACCTGTCAAAGTAACTACATGAGTTGCCAGCCACCCTAGGTCTTTGCCGTGCCACACAGCCTGCAGTCGACTCTGGTTATTTCTCCACTTAAGATCCTCCAGTGATCCCCCTCTTCCTTCAAAGTAATATCTGAAACCCTACACACTTTTTAATTGTTTTGCTTTCTGTAGTACTGAGGTAATGTAGGATCATGTGTGTGCTACGCCACTAAGGTATAGGCCTAGCCTCGTTCTAGGTTTTATTATTTAAATTTTAAATAAAAAATATGTTATAGGGGAGCTGAACCCAGATTCTATCAGATTTCTAACTGACAATGCTTTAAGGGAGGTGACATGGCACACACATGCATGTAGAGAACAGCTTTGTGGAGTTTGTTCTCTCTTCCAACTTCACACGGGTTCCAAGAACTGAGCATGGTTTCCAGGGTTATGCAACACTTCCTTTGCTTGTTTAGCCATCTCTCTTGCCCCTGATAAAACTTTTAAATTTTCCACTGAAGGGAAAGAAAAGGCCAAGAGTAGGACTCACTTAGTGAATGTCCATTATGAAGTATGCCACAGCTCCTGGCCTTGTTTGTAGGTTCCTGCCATGCATGCTAAATATATATTCTACTGAGCTACCTGCCCCATTTCTCAATATATGAAGTGTTTAGTGTGGATATGACTGTATTTATATTATAAAGTATAAATAAGTTGTAGTCTATACTCAGCCACTCTCCCTTGAACTGTGTTCTGACTGTATTTATAGTATAAAGTATAAATAAGTTGTAGTCTATATTCAGGCACTCTGCCTTGAACTGTGTTCTGAAGATACCTTTTCTGCAATTTCTAATCTAGGTATGTTCGACCTTTAGGACTATACTGCTCCTTCTGTCTCACAGGAATCTCTCTAATTTCATCCTAACAGCTACTACTTCTTTAAGTGGCATCATTCCTAGAAGCACTCAGTGACCACGCATGCTCACTTTTTAGCCTTCCATAACTACTTGGGAATACCTAACTCCACATCAGTGCTAGGCTTTAAAACATGGCCCAAGTCTCACAAAAACGAGTTACCCTTCTGTAGCAGTATATTCCCCGGCCCCTACATTTTACAAAAAACTCGGTAATTTGGGAGGAGCTAATGTGAGAGGAGTAAGGAGAGGAAGAGGAGGAGCTAGGAGGAGGAGGGGAGATGTAGCAGCCATGGAGAACCATGCATGGGTCCAGGACGGTCCCGGGTAACGATTTATATCGTTATTTATTTATAAGGTTAGATATTGGGAAACAACTCTGTGTGGGCAAGTTGTAAATTGAGCATTTCTAAATACATAAAGCCTTTGAATAATAATTAAGCTTTAGAATCTCATTTCTACTGGGTATCGTGTGGATGGCGGATATTGTCTGGGGTTCAGCCAAGCTTTATGGAGACCGCGCGGTAGATTGGCAGGGCCATTTCCCACCCTGGTGTCTCGTGGGTGCCAGGGCCAGTGTTTCTGGCCGCGGACAGACCTGAGCAGCAGCGAGAGCATGCCACCGCTCGTGGGCTCAGGCCTTGTCTAGGGAACATGGCGGCCCCATAAGAACAAGCAAGATTGGGTGTCGCTGTTTTAAATATGATATTCAATATCCTTCAGGACAGCAACAAGAATTATGGCAAATTTTATATCCACAGGAAAGAATGTGCATCGAGCAAAGGTGTTGTATGTGTCCTGGCAAGTGCCTGACGCCTGTAGACAGGGTATGAGAGATGAAAAACTGCAACATACTGTGACTAAAAAGGCGTAAATACTAAAAACAGCTGACATTTCACTGAAACAACACAAGGATCTTTCTAAACATGTTAAAGGATATGACACAGTGAAGCAGAAGGGAATATCAAAAGAACTTTTAAAAAATCTTTAAAGATAAAAATAAAAATCTGTATGTGATTACAATGAGGTCTGTAAAAGTCAATCAGTATCTTCAATTGTTATTGGCAGGTTTGGCATGAGAGGATTTTGTTAATGCCACGAGTCTGGCATAGAGCTAGCTCCTCAGCTCTGAGCCATACAGAATACAGCACACACAGATATTCTCCATCATGCTGGCTTATTTTGTCACTCATGACATAAATGACATGTATGTTGTCTTGACTCTACAGCCATGGAGTACAATGGCTTCTCTAGATACAGAACATGCTTGACATAAATCACACACAATGTTTGCTGGTGTAATACAAAAAGGAAAAGGAAAATATTTAATATGAATCCTAAGCTGAATATGGCAACTCACACCTATAATCCCACATTTGGGAAACAGAGGTAAAAATATTGCTGAGAGTTTGAGGCACCTAATAAGTTCTAGACTGGACTGGGTTACAGAATGAGACCCTGCCTCAATGCACAAAGATTTCAAAAACACATTTTGAAAAGATTTTCTATTTCTGTGCAGGTAAAAAGGTAAACAAACAAACGAATGAAGAACAACAAACCCAAAAAACCTAAGATGATGTACAAAGAAAGAGATTAGGCGTGGTCTTTTCTGTTTCCTGGAACAGTCTCTTTATGTAACACTGGAGAAGAACCAGATAATATAAACTCATTCAGGAACTTATAATATAAGCTCAAACTTATAATATAAGCTCATTCCAGGAGCTTTCAAGATGGCTCAATGTATGCTTGCTGTGGTCTTAAAAGCCCAGCACTCATGTAAGAAGCTATAATTCTAGTGCTGGGAGGCAGAGACAGGGGAATCCCTAGAGCTCACAAGCCAGCCAACGTTGATAGGTAGCCCAAACAGTGAGTTCCAAGTTCTGTAAGATAGTCTGTCTCAAAAAGAGAGCAACTAAGGAAGATACTCAGTGTAGACCTCTGGCCACCATACCAGCAAAATCTTAATTCATGACTTGTGTGTACTGACTAGTACCTAATGCCTGGAGACAGGGTATAAGGTGAAAAACTGCAACACACTGTGACTAAAAAGGTATGACACTTATCCTAGTGTCTTAATTAGGATTATCATTGCTGTGATGAAACACTATAACCAAAAGCATCTTAGGCAGGAAAGGGTTTACTTAGCTTACATTTCCATATTACTGTTCATCATCAAAGGACATCAGGACAAGACCTCAAACAGTATAGGGACCTGGAGGCAAGAGCTAATATAGAGGCCATGGAGAAATGCTGCTTACTGACTTGCTCTTCATGCTTGTTCACTTGCTTCTTATAGAACCCAGAACCACCAGCCCAGGGATGGTACCACCCCCAATGGGCTGGGCTCTCCCTAATAAATCACTAATTAAGAAAATGCCCTACATGTGTGCCTACAGCCCCATCTTATGGAGGCATTTTCTTAATTGAGGTTTCCTCCTCTCAGACTATAAACTTCATGGAGACATGGGGATGAATTCTATGTTGCTCACCAATCTTTTAGATAGTGACCACATATATTTAGCAGTAATTTATTTAAATAAGTGGATTTTAAAAAGCAACCTCTAGGTCATATTTCAAGACTTACTAATTTATTCAATTCAGTATTTCCTGTAATCTACAATTATACAATGCAATCAGGATTTAGATCCCGGGAAGAATGAATATTTCAAGTATGTTCTCTTTACCACCATGGCTGAATTTAAATGCTATTTTCTAAATGTTTTCAGTTGGAAAAGAGGCTTTTTAGCTTGCAGTTAAAATGAAAGGCACTTTATAAGTATATACCATGCTCTGATTGTACAAATGGGAGGAAGCCAAGCACTAATGTGTAAGAGGTGCTCATCCCATTTCCTGACAATGCATGTCATGTGACCAGCTGTCTCCAGCTCCTGCTGCTGGACTTTGCTGCCATGCTGTCCTGAAAGATCTCTGGTCCAAGCTACTGCTGTCAGAGGACTTTATTACAACAGGGAAAACAACTGAGACTGTCTCTCTACTCACAGCTCAGCAACAGTTGCCTCCTAAGATATATTTTCTGTTAATATATTTCTTAAAAGCCATTCAGAATTGTGTATGGTTCCTAAAGTATCTTTTTTTCTAAAGAGCTGAAACCAGCTACTATAAACCAGAAATCCTAGTCACTGATTCGTCACTGAATCCCAACACAACTTAGTTATGTAAACTCCAGTCAATGAACAAGAGTTCTTAAGAAAAAGGGTATCTTACATGTCTATCTCTTCTCTTGCCCTTTTCCATTCTGTGTGGGACAAGGTAGTGTGCAACCTTGGACCATGTAGATTAGAGCAATCTCCTAAGTATAACATAGATCGGAGAGACTCTGCCTAACTACTGCCTATCTCTAGGCCAATCTTTATGAGAGGGGAAAAGAAACTTCATACTATTTGCCTTGGTTTTCAATTGTTATTTCATAATGACCACAAACTTTTTTTTAAAAGACATATTAATTAGCTCACAGTTGTGAAATTCATAATCTGGCCTAGTGTGACTGGTTTCTCTGGCCAAGCTCCCCCAAGATCAAAGCCAAGGTAGATAGGTTGTATTCTTATCTGGAGGTTGACAGACTCTTCCAAACTCCCCTGACATAGCAGCACTCAGTCTTATATCATTAGAAGAATTATAAGCACAGGAGTACCATGTCCTTCTGGCTACCATCTGAGGTCACAACTCCTCGAACACACTCAAAGCCTGTTTCTGGTCCACACTTCCATGTTCAAGGCCAGCACATAAACTCTTGGACTTGTAGCATGCCTTGCTGTGCTTCTGATGTTCTCCCAGAAGAGGCCTGTCTCTTTTAAAAGCTCACATGACCAGGTAAGATTCGTGCTGATCTCTTAAAGCAAACTGTATACAGAAAATAACCCAATCTAAGAAATAAAATTCATCAAAATAAGTTTGAAACATTATATAGGATTTATACAAAAGGGACAATGACTTTGGGCTATCTTTGAATTCTGTAACATTACTTCAGGTCTCTGCTACTTTAAAATATTTTTTAAATGAAATTAGATTATATATACATTATTTATATTTATATATAATTTGTATTTTAAGAATTGCAATTGTTCAGTAGTAAATACAGTTACATTACTGTGTAACCACCACCTCCAGCCATCTTTGGAACTAAACTATGAACTCACTGAGGAACCACCCCCTAGTCTCCTTTCCCTAGGCCCTGACAACCACCACTGCACACATGTCTCTATGACTATGTCTACTCTCAGTATCTTGAATAAGTGGAATCATTTGGCATTTATTTGCCATTTTGTGACTGGCTTATTTAACTTAACTGCTATGTACCATTTAATCTGGATGTTAACACACATCAAAAAGACTGAGGAATTCCAATAGGAGAAAACACACAAAAAATATAAATGCTATTAATATTATTCATTAAAAGTAACTGATTCAGGTTGTCTATATTTTGCTTTTAAATATAACTTGTGATATTACCCTAATTTAGTTGTATATAATATAGTTTCTTTTGAAAAGTAACATTCAAATAGGTTTCCAGGAGAATGAGGACTATTTCTGAATGTACTCAGGGTGAGTTACAGTCACTCAGTAGAAAATGGGGGGGGGGCTGCATTTATGAATGGATCATCTGCTTGATTCACTTCACATACAAGACTAAATTTCAAAACTAGTATTCTGAATCACTCTAATAGCACTGATGTTTTCTTCAATAAGGGAAATTATAATGGTAAATGTTTTAATAGAATTAGGTGACTTCCAATGGCTAAGAAATAGCTACCTATATTTTAGGGCATTTCCCAGGATAGTTAAGATTTTCTAAGCAATGCATCAAGAACAAAACTCCAGAGTTTACATTGGCTAATGAAGTTATTAATGCCTACTTATGTGAGAATGAAAATTTACTACATATTGTTTTAACCTGAGTTACTTATTAGAGTGGAACTTAGACCTTTTAACAAAGGTCAGACTTACAGTAATGCAGTCCCTGGACCAGTCAGTGGTCCTATAAAAAGTGTAAGCTGGATGGTGTAACCCTAAGCCCAGCACTCCAGAGCCTGAAGCAGGACTGCCACAAATTCTATGCCAGCATGGGCTACACTGTGAGATCCTATCACAGGTTGACAGACAGATGGATAGAAAGACAGAATGGCTATGTGCTTATCACCAAGAACATACAGTAGGGGAAAAATAGCACTTGATTTGGATAAATCACTTCTCTGTAAAACCTGCTGTCATGGGAGAAGATTCAGGATCTGCTACTGGAATGTGGAAGGTAGGAATGGAAAAGTACTGATAATAGCAACAGCAAAGGAGCAAGGAAAAACAGGAACAGGAAGCTGCTGACAATGGCCATGGGAACAGCAGTAATGTTGACTTCTTGTGGGGAGCAACTAACCCTCCATGGGAGAAAAGAAAGACACCCCAGCAACAGTGCTGTTCAGTAGCTGCTGGCTGAGTCACTGGGTACTGAAAGGATGGGGTTTGATGCCATGTAACTGGTGAGTACGAGTCTCAGGACTCTCTGGTCAGAAAGCCAAGGCAGAGGATGGTGGTGAAAGCCAGCCTGGGGTACACAGTAAGACACTGTTGTAAAAGCAAAGCAAAGCACCATGATCTGGATGTAAAGCGGGCTCTTGGCTCCTCTAAGTGAGGCAGAGTTAGAGAACTCAAAGATGATACTGTTCAACAAAGATCAATTCACCTCAGTTCTTATCTACACATATAAGTCAATCTGTAAGAAAATAGTAATTTTAAATCTCTATATCAAGATAATATCCACAACTCACTTTACACACTTAAATGAACACTTCCATATACCATCTGAACTGGTACTCATGAAGATAGCAAGGCTTCAAAATATTCCCAAGTATAGCAAGTCTATTTTGACATACAATTCCTAGCAAAGCAAACAAGTTCACTAGTATACTTAAAGATGGTTTAGCAAATTGAATTCATCTTCTGTTCTCCACAAGAACCTGTACACATATATACACATGCATGCATACATACATACATACATGCATACACACACACACAAATACACATGAAAAATAAATCTTAAAAACGTCTTCACAGTTTAATGTATCAACAGAATTCTGAGGAAAGAGGTATTTCTTTTATCAGACAATCAGATGAAGAGATAATTCCTATTTTTAAGCAAAATGAAAGATAACATTTGTTGAGCCCTTGAGGTAAGCTTTTACATGACTGATGAGGTTGGTATTGTTGTTTATGTTCCTATAAGATTCCAACACTTTAGTGGAAGTGTCTCTCCTACACATTCATTAATGAGTGGTGGGTACTAGTAAGCTATCTAACTCAGTCTGATCATGCATGTATAACCACTTACCAGCTTGATTACTCTGAAATGTGCTTCTGCACAGGTATATTGTTAAATTTAAGATTCTCATTCAAAGTGTGCATTCCTGGAATCAAGGAATCTTTAGTTAAGATGAACACTAGAATCCATCTAATCAAATTACCTGTCTTTGCAAGAATTGCTTTTATAGTACCATCCAAGTAGAATCTGAACACACACACACACACACACACACACACACACACACACACACACACGGAGGATCTTGGTATAACTATAATGAATGACTCCATTTATATGCAGCCAAAACAGACGGACATTCTTCCCTGAGTCAAAATCTATCTCCTCACATCCTACTAGTCTCACATAGTATAGAAAAAAAAAATGTACTCAAAGTCAAGTTCTCCTTTCTATGTTTCACAGGCCTCTACATTCTAATAAAACTGATTTGACATTCATATGTTCTCCTGTTTTAATTTTCTTGGGACAATCCCAATGTGTTAATATTTCCTTCATAAATGTTAACATTGATACCATGTAAACTGCATAGGCCATCATCCATCCTGAATTTACATTTCTATTTCTGTAGTCTAAGACTTCATTTTCTTTTGAAAATAATATTCAATAAGATGACTCATTTAGTTCTAGTCCCACTAAAATTAGCACTTTGTATTTATAAAGTTAATTCTTCCTTTCTTGAACTAGAATAGACACTGTCAATAACTATGTTGCCACTGTCTTTCAAGCTCCTCTGTGTGCCTGATTCATCTTTGTGTGATGCAAAGAGTGTCCCTCCTATACATGTTGATAATCTAGTAGAAAATGGTGAACAGTTACCCAATTCTGGCTGCAAAAGTGGTATCTGCACTAAAGCAAACATGTATTGAGTTTTTGGTTTGTTTATTTGTCTAAGTAGAGAAGAGTTAAGAGTAAAATATGGCATTAAGAAGAAATCTTCCTAGTCAGACCACTTTGCTGTGTGCCTTTAAAAAAATTAATCCCACTCTGGTCTCACTGTTGACCTTAAGACAGCTCTTGCACGTGGACAGTCTAAGCCCTCTTGGTCATCTTCAATCCATGTCAACTACTCTCCCACACAAATGGTCTCCCACTCTTTGAGCTCTGGTTCACTATCCTCCTTTGTGTCAGTGGTGCTTACATCATATTTAGGGCTTTTTCTTTTCATTGTTTGAGAATTTCATACAAATACAATGAATTTTGGTCAAATCTGGCCTCCACTCCCTCTTCACCAATTCCTATTATCCATCTCATCATTTTTCCCTCTCAAGTTTATGTACTGTTTTTTTTAAACATAGGGGGCCCACTTCCTGTTGCCAATACATGTGCAGATATAGAGCCACAATTAGAACATGAACACTCTAGCAGGGAGTGCACGGAAAGGGTGATGACTCTCCCTCTCTCAGAGGCCATTCACTGACAACAGCTCCTCAGGTAGAGTCAGGTCATGGCTAATGGGCTCATGCTAAGATTCTAGCTGGCTTGACTGTGTACTATGTCTTATGCATATAGTCATAGATGCTGTGAGTTCACATATAAAATGACCCTTCCAGGTCTGCCTGGAAAGCATTGTTTATTGCAGTATTCCATTAATCCTAGCTCTTATACTCTTCCAGTTCTCTCCTTGACAATGTTTCTTGACAGCTTCACTAATATATGGGTATTGGACATAAGGATACATACTTATGGAACAGTTTAACATTATGTCCACTTAGTAGAATAATAGTAGATTCTCTCATAGGGTCTATCATGTACCTAGCCACTGGTTCTTGGCCCAGTTAGCAGTACCCGGCATCTAATCCATCTTGTAAAGTAGTCTACAAGTCCAATCAGGAAGAGGCTGGTTACTCTGACAACAGTCATGCTGATCTGCATCAACAGTCTCACCCTGGCTTGCAGAGCTCACAGCTGAGCAACAGTATTGATTACTTCTCTCTCCCTAATGCATAGCACCTTCTGGCATGATGAAAGGTGGTCAGCAGAGATGAAGCTTTCAAGTCAGTACCAGCTTAATTTCTCTATGTCATATGACTTAAGTATACAACGTCTTTAGCCAGCATTACCCTGACACCAAAATCAGGTAAGAACAAAATGAAACAGAAAACTGTAGACCAATTTCCCTGATGATATAGATGCAAAAATTCTCATTAAAAATGCCTGCAAACTGGATGTGTTCTTATACATTACATGATCATAAACTATAATTAAGTTGGTTTCACTGCTGGGATATGAGAATAGTATAACATATGCAACCAATCAACATGCTATAATTCATAAACAGACTAAAGGATGAAGTTATATGAGCATCTTAACTGATTAAGAAAAAAGGCCTTGCACAGCATCCTGAGGAAGCAAGCTGGGGAAGAAGCGCAGCTTAACATAGTAAAGGGCATCTACAAGGAACCTATAATTCTAGTCTGCCTTTTACTGCTGTGATAAACACCATGACCAAAAGCCACTGGGAAAGGAAAGGGCTTCTTTCATATTTCAGCTTATAGTGCATCATGAAGTCACGACAGGAACTCAAGGTAGGAACCTGGAGGCAGGAAAGGAACCAGAGGCCACAGTACTTACTGGCTTGCTCCCCTATGGCTTCTCAGCCTTTTTTCTTATACCATCTAAGACCTTCTGCCAAGGACCACTGTTGACAATGGGCTAGCTCATGATGTTCTGGGAAAGAGAAATCAAGGACTTTATCAAGACCTGTGCAAGAGGCTGTTTATGAGATATGTAACTGAATCAAAAATCTAGCTGTAACCTACCTATGTTCTAAGAATTTTTGTGAGGCTGGATTAAAAAGTACTAGACTAAGCTGACAGAGGAAGTTTTCATATAGCATAACATTGATTATTACTAGTAATAATAATGATTATACTGTAGCATAATTATTACTACTTATTCTTTTTTATTAAATATTTTCGTTATTTACATTTCAAATGTTATCCTCTTTCCGGGTTCCTTTCATCCCCCACCCAGAAATGCCATATCCCATACCCCCTCCCCCTGCCTCCACGGGGGTGTTTCTCCTACTCACCTACCCACTCCTACCTCCTCACCCTCACATTCCCCTACACCAGGGCATTGTGCCTTCACAGGACCAAGGGCCTCTTCCCCCACTGATGCTTGACAAGGCCATCCTCTGCTACATATGCAGATGAAGTCATGGGTCCCTCCATGTGTACTCCTTGGTTGATGGCTTAGTCTCTGGGAGCTCTGGGGCATCTGGTTGGTTGATATTGTTGTTCTTCCTATGGGATTGCAAACCCCTTCAGACCTTCATTCCTTTCTCTAACTCCTTCATTGGGGACCCCATGCTCAGTCCAATGGTTGGCGGTGAGCATCCACCTCTGTATTTGTCAGGCTCTAACAGAGCCTCTCAGAAGTCAGCTATATCAGGCTCCTATCAGCATCCACAATAGTGTCTGGGTTTGGTGACTATATATGGGATAGATCCCCAAGCAGGGCAGTCTCTGGATGGCCTTTCCTTCAGTCTCTGCTCCACACTTATTATTTCCTTATTTCCTTATTTCTCCTTATTTCCTCCCATATTTTGTGCCCCATCTGAGAAGGGTAACAAAAAGCATACACATTTTGGTCTTCCTTCTTCATGAGCTTCATGTCGTCTGTGAATTGTATCTTGGGTATTCTGACCTTTGGTGCTACTATCCACTTATCAGTGAGTGCATACTATATGTGTTCTTTTGTGACTGGGTGATCTCACTCAGGATGATATTTTCTAGTTCCATCCATTTGCCTAAGAATTTCATGAATTGGTTTTAACAGCAGAGTACTACTCTATTGCATAAATGTACAACATTTTCTGTATCCATTCCTCTGTTGAAGGACATCTGGGTTCTTTCCAGCTTCTGGCTAATATAAATAAGGCTGCTATGAACATAGTGGAGCATATGTCCTTGTTATATGTTGGAGCATCTTTTGGGTATATGCCCAGGAGTGGTACAGCTGGGTCCTCGGGTAGTACTATGTCCAAATTTCTGAGGAACCATCAGACCCATTTCCAGAGTAGTTGTACCAGCTTGCAATCCCACCAACAATGGAGGAGTGTTCCTCTTTCTCCACATCCTCGCCAGCATCTGCTATCACCTGAGTTTTTGATCTTAGCCATTCTGACTGGTGTGAGGTGAAATCTTAGGGTTATTTTGATTGGCATTTCCCTGATGACTAAGTATGTTGAAAATTTCTTTAAGTGCTTCTCAGCCATTAGAGTTCCCTCAGTTGAGAATTCTTTGTTATGCTCTGTACCCCATTTTTTAATAGGTTTATTTGATTCTCTGCAGTCTAACTTCTTGAGTTCTTTATATATATTGGATATTAGCCCTCTATCAGACGTAGGATTGATAAAGATCTTTTCTCAATTTGTTGGTTGCTGTTTTGTCCTACTGACAGTGTCCTTTGCCTTATAAAAGCTTTGCAATTTTATGAGGTCTCATTTGTCTATTGTTGATCTCAGAGCATAAGCCATTGGTGTTCTCTTCAGGAAAATTTTCCCCATTCTGATGTGTTCAAAGTTCTTCACCACTTTCTCTTCTATTAGTTTCAATGTATCTGGTTTTATGAGGAGGTCCTTGATCTACTTAGACTTGAGCTTTGTACGAGGAGATAAGAATGGATCAATTTTCATTCTTCTACATGTTGTCCTCCAGTTGAACCAGCACCATTTGTTGAAAATGCTGTCCTTTTTCCACTGGATGGTTTTAGCTCCTTTGTCAAAGATCAAATGACTATAGGTGTGTGGGTACATTTCTGGGTCTTCAATTCTATTCCATTGATCTATCTGTCTGTCTCTGTACCAATACCATACAGTTTTTATCACTATTGCTCTATAATACAGCTTGAGGTCAGGGATGGTGATTCCCCCAGAAGTTCTTCTATTGTTGAGAATAGTTTTCCATATCCTGGGTTTCTTGATATTCCAAGTGAATTTGCAAACTGCTCTTTCTAACTCTATGAAGAATTGAGTTGGAATTTTTATGGGGATTATACTGACTCTGTAGATTGCTTTTGGCAAGATGATCATTTTTACTATATTAATCCTGCCAATCCATGAGCATGGAAGATCTTTCCATCTTCTGAAATCTTCTTCAATTTCTTTCTTCAGAGACTTGAGTCTTCAATAACAACAAAAACAGCAGAAAGCTCACATATACATGGAAGCTGAAAAACTATCTACTCAACGATTACTTGGTCAGGGAAGAAACAAAGAAATTAAAGACTTTTTAGAATTTAATGAAAATGAAAGCACAACATATCAAAACTTATGGGACACAATGAAAGCAGTGCTAAGAGAAAAACTCTAAGTGCCTCCAAAAATACACTGGAGAGAGCATGCACTGGCAGCTTGAGAGCATACCTGAAAGTTCTAGAACAAAAAGAAGCAAATACACACAAGAGGAGTAGATGGCAGGAAATAATCAAACTTGGGGCTGAAATCAACCAACTACAAATAAACAAACAAAAAACAAAACAAAACCAGGAGCTGGTTCTTTGAGAAAATCAACAAGATAGATAAACCCTTAGCTAGACTCGACAGAGGGCATAGAACCAATACCCAAATTAACAAAATCAGAACTGAAAAGGGAGACATAACAACAGAAACTGGGGAAATTCAAAAAACCATCAGATCCTACTACAAAAGCCTACACTCAACAAAACTGGAAAATCTGGATGAAATGGACAATTTTCTAGACAGATACCAGGTACCAAAGTTAAATCCAGATCAGATAAACCATCTAAACAGTCCCATAACACCTAAAGAAATAGAAGCAGTCATTAAAAGTTTCCCAACCAATAAAAGCCCAGGAGCAAATGGGTTTAGTGCAGAATTCTATCACACCTTCAATGAAGACCTAATACCAATATTCTTTAAACTATTCCACAAAATAGAAACAGAAGGAACACTACCCAATTCATTCTTTGAAGCCACAATTACACTTTTGCCTAAACTACACAAAGACCCAAGAAAGAAAGAGAACTTCAGACCAATTTTACTTATGAATATTGATGCAAAAATACTCAATAAAATTCTCGAAAACTGAATCCAAGAACACATCAAAACAATCATCCATCACGATCAAGTAGGTTTTATCCAAGGGATGCAGGGATGGTTCAATATGGAAATCCATCAATGTAATCCACCATATAAACAAACTCAAAGAAAAAAAAAACACATGATCATCTCACTAGATGCTGAGAAAGCATTTGACAAAATTCAACACCCCTTCATGGTAAAAGTCTTGGAAAGAACGGGTATTCAAAGCCCATACCTAAACATAGTAAAAGCAATATACAGCAAACCAGTAGCCAACATCAAACTACATAGAGAGAAACTTGAAGCAATCCCATTAAAAATAAGGACTAGACAAGCATGTCCACACTCCCCCTATCTATTCAATATAGTACTCAACGTCCTAGCCAGAGCAATTAGAAAACAAAAGGAGGTCAAAGGGATACAAATTGGAAAGGAAGAAATCAAAATATCACTATTTACAGATATGATAGTATACTTAAGTGACCCCAAAAATTCCACCAGAAAACTCCTAAACCTGATAAACTTCAGCAAAGTGGCTGGTTATAAAATCAACTCAAACAAATCAGTAGCCTTCCTCTACTCAAAGGATAAACAGGCTGAGCAAGAAATTAGGGAAAGAACACTCTTCACAATAGTCACAAATAATATAAAATACCTTGGTGTGAATCTAACCAAGCAAGTGAAAGATCTGTATGAAAGAACTACCTATTCTTGTATACAAAGAAAAAGAGCATCAAATAGACAAAAATACATTCAAAATGTGTAGTCGAGAGAGAAAAAGGGCACCAGGAAGGATAAGGTTACAGAGAAGTTACTGCTAGAAAAGAAGTAGTAATTCATAAAGTGATTGGTGCCAGTAGAGTAGCCTCTGGCTCTGTACTGGAACAGGAACGGTGTCCTGAGGCCAAGACCCCAACCAGCTAAACCACCAGGATGTGAAAGGAAAAAACCAAACAAATACGTTTTTCTGCTCCTAGACAGTAAAGCCTAATGGAGGGCTAAACCAGCTTCAGCACAGAGAGGCTGCTGCAACTAAGGTCCAAAGAGGCCACATTTTAAAGACAAGAAAGATGGAAGATTGGGGAGGGGGACTATGAGTTCTTCCTTTAGAGAGCTGCAGAGGCAAGTAGTAAGTACCTGGGTCTACTTCCAAGCAAGCAGGCCTTGAAAGGCCACTGAATGGAGCTATGTAAATAAACTCTGGATTGTGATGGATATTCTAGGATGCTGAAGACCACAGCCAGGAGAAGTCTCCCTAGGAATGCTGAACAGAGGGACCTGGAACAGCTCAAAAGAGAGTGTGTTGCAGGCACCAAAGCTGAAGGGACACTGCCACCTAAACCCTTAGAAACATCTAACTATAGGACTTAATGTGTGGCTTGCGGGGTTTTAATCTTGGTCTAGTATTTCCTCAGGATCTCCCTATTTCTCCCTTGGGGAAGAGGAATGTATACTCTGCCACATTATGTCAAAAGTATGTAATGATGGTTTTTATTTGTTTGCTTGTCAAAATCATTGTTTTGTTTGTTTAGTCTTTAGTTGTTGTTGTTTTCAAATTTTATAGCATGAGGTATCACAATTAACAGATTACCTTAAGTCTCAGAGGAGATCCTAGACTTGAACTTTTGAACAGTATCTGGACTGTCAAAAGAATATGACAGCTTTTGAAGTTGGACTCAGCGTAACTTGTATCATACAATGGCTATGAGCCTATAGAGGCTCATGTGTATTCAGAATTAATAGTGAAAATGGCTACATCACCAAAAGCAATGTACAAATTCAATGAAGTTACCATCAAAATTTCAATGACATTCTGGGTTAGTGAGGTAAGTCATTGGGCAAGGGAGCTGTTGTGCAAGCCTGGGTCCAGTGCTGAGTTAAATCCCTGGAAACTCTTAAAGGCAAAAGGAGAGAAATGATTCTACAACATTCTTGTATATTATATGCTGTGGTACATACACGAGCACATGCACACACACACATGATAAATAAAAAAATTTTTTAATTCCAACGACATTTTTCAGAGTACTAGAGAATTGATATGGAAACACAAAAATCTCTAAGTAACTAAAGCAACCCTTAACAGAGAAAGATCAATTAATGCTAGAGATACCTCAGTCCCCAATCCTAAATCCTATTATACAGCCACAAGAATTTGATAAGACAGACATGTAGACCAAGAGACTAGAATAGAGGACCAGATAAAAAACCCATACAGTTACAGCTACCTAATTCTGAACAAAAGCTGTCAAAAATATATATTGGAGAAAAGACAGCTTAATAAATGATTCTGGGAAAACTGAATTTCCTTACATATAAGAATGAAACTAGATCCATCTTTTAACTTATATAAAAATTAATTCATGATGGATCAAAGATAAGTTTTGCTCTTCTAGAGAATCCAGATTCAGTTCCCAGCACTGATACTGAGTGGCTCACAACCACCTGTATTTCCAGCTCCAGAGGATCCAATATTATCTTCTGGTGTTCACAAGCACATGGCATACATACACACAGATACATACACATAAGTAAAAGAAAACTTGTAGTCAAACTGCTAGAAGAAAACAGGTAAAACATAGTCATTTATAAATAAAATATTACCTTATAAAAGAAAAAAAGACTCTGTGCTGGCTAGGTTTATGACAACTTGACATAAGCTAGAGTCAACAACTTGACATAAGCTAGGGTGAGGGCAGGATGAGGGGTCAACTGAAAAAAAAAAAGCCTCCATAAGACCAGGCTGTAGGCAACTCTGTAGAACATTTTCTTAATTAGTGATGACTGGGTACGGTCCCAACCCATTGTGGATTGTGACAATCCCTGGGCTATTGTTCCTGAGCTCCAAAAGAAAGCAGGCTGAACAAGCCATGGAGAGCAACCCAGTAAGCAGCATTTCTCCATGACCTCTGCATCAGCTCCTGCCTCCAGCTTCCTGCCCTGTTGACTTCCTGTGCTGACTTCCTTCAGTGATGAGCAGTGCTGTGAAAGTGTAAGCCCTTACCTCCTCAACTTGCTTGTTCATCATGGTGTTTCATCTCAGCAATAATAACCTTGACTATAAAACACACTTCAATAGGAAAAGAAATACTTACCAGCAATTGACAATGGGCCTGCATGAAGGTAAAAAGAATGGGAGAAAAAAAATTGCAAAGTATGTATCTGACAAGGATAAATAAAAAAAACCTCTAAAGAGGAGCCACACAACCAACCAAACAACAACAACAAAACTCAAACAGCATAAAATACAATCAATAAATGGGCTGATGTACTAAAGAGACAGTTCTCAAAGGAAGAAATAAAACTGGGCAAGTATTTGAAGTATTCAATATCATCAGCCATCAGGAGAACCCTAATAAAATTTCTATAGGACTCCGTCAAACCACAGGGGGAACAGCTATCATCAAGAAAACAGCTACAGGAACTGCTGAGGGACGTACAGAAGAAACAGGAACACTTACACATTACTGGAGGGAAGGGAAGCAGGCAGCCATTGCAAGCAGTCAGTATAGAGAATACCTGAGAACTGGGGAGACAATTCAGCAAGTAAAGGTACTTACAATACTTGATAATGTGACTTCTAATGACAGAACCCACATGGTGGAGAGAACTAACTCAAGTATCCCCTGGCCTCCATATGTGCACACACACACACACACACACATACACACACCCCAAAATAAACAAATTTTTAACCCTAAACTGTAGGATATACTGAGCATATACTCAAAGAATTCTAAGTCATCACACCAAAGAGATAATTACATGTCCATGTTTATCACTACTCTGTTTCTAACAGCTAAGATATGAAATCAATTTATATGTTCATCAAAAGGTGATTAGAAAAAGAAAATTTGGTAATGTATACAATGGAATTTTATACACTGGTAAAGAAGAACAAAACAGCACTTCCAGGAAAAGCATGTAAAACTGGAAAGCATTACATTAAGAAAATAAGTCAGATTCACATAAACAAATAGACTTTCCATATAGAGAATCTACACTGGTGTGTAAAGTAGAAAGATAGTATTGTGATAGGTAAAGAAGAGCTCTAAAGGCCCAAGAGGGTAACAGAATATAGTAAAATGAGGAACTATTTGGCAGGAGGAATTGAGAAGTTCATGGTAAAGAGAAATGAAAGGACTGGGGAAATGGCTCAGTGGTTAAGAGCACTGGCTACTGTTCCAGAGGACCCAGGTTCAATTCCCAGCACCTACATGGTAGCACACAACATCTATAACTCCAGTTTTAGAGGATCTGATACCCTTTTCTGGCCTCTAAAAGCACTAGGCACACATGTACAAGCAAACAAAGCATTCATATATGCTATAAATAATGTTTAAAAGAATAAAGTATAATAATATATCAGACATATAATAAGATACATGAGTATAATAATGAGACACATTATAAACTTACAAAGTTTACCATTATTCTCTATGAAATATGCCTCCTCTTCATGTTGTCAGTAAGTCTAATCAAAAATCTTGTCTAATTCCTTATACTCCTTCCTATTTCACAAATAAAACAAAGACAGGCATTCACTAGCATATGCTACAAAGATCTAATAATATTCAAGTACAAATCTACTCATTTAATGCTTACATGCCCATGTATGAGTTACCCAACAAACATGACCTAGCTTCCAGTGTTTCTCACTAGGAAGACAATGTGTTGACCAGCTTTTCACAGCACTTTACCACTAAACAGATAAATATTAAGTTGTTGTTATTATTATTATTATATGTCTCAAAATCTCTTAATGTACAATCAATACAGACTCAATATAGTATTTTCATTTCAAAAGTAATGATACATTTGGCTGAAACTATTGTATTTCCCCTAAAGATGGTCTAAGCTAATGTGGTACAGGTCCCACCCATCACGGAGTATAAATAAAGTCAATCAATAAGCAGAAGGATAAACTGGAAACCAGTCACAAGATACTGACTTTTCCATACACCAGAATAAAATAACTCAAGGATCAAAGGGATAGTAGCATCAGGAAACCCAGGAGAGTACTCAGAAAGCTCACAGTGAACTGGACTTAGTGGCACACACCTATAATCCCAGCACTGGAAGGCCCAGGTAGGTCAGGGAAATGGTTTTCAGCTTTCTAGACCATTAACTCCCCTCAGGAATTCTTCCACATCCTCTCAATAAAGTTCAAGTTGTCAGCATGCTGTATGGGCCATTTCAAGAACTGTCAGCATCTCAGCTCACAACTTTTTTTTTTTAAGCAATTCTAGTCTCCATGGTTATTCAAATAATTCAAGTCAGTCCTTCCTTCTGCTGTTTTTGAATACTATTTACTGTCTAAAACAACTTGAGGCTTTTTATCCATCTTGCCAATTGCTCTGTTCCTTAAAGACAGCTCATGTAAAGAGCTTTCTCCATTCATAACTACTGTTACAGGAACCTCACCATATGTTCTTATAATACCACATCACTAAACGTGATTACTATACTGATAGAACTGTTTACTTTTTCTTTCCTTAACTAATACACTGGGTATTTGTTGTCATTGCTGTGGTTTTTGTTGTTGTTGTTTTGTTTTGCTGTTTTTTTCCAGTCTGGGGACCAACTCAGGGCCTTCTTGGGCAAATGCTCTACTACCAAGCTACATCACTAGCATTATTACACTACAGTCTTAAAAGATAAGAACTGTGACTTGATTTTCCCCTAATTCACAGGAAGTAGCACAGTATACTCAGACTTAATGAACTCACAAGGAAAACATGATTAGTAGTTTGTTTCTTCGACAAAGTGTGCTACGGTAGAAAGATACAAATTAAGCTCTGTCCATAACTAACTGGACCTCAGTAATTACTAAAGTCCAATCAAAGGTGGCAGCGAATTAGACCTATCTAAAGGTTTAATCTAGTTTTTGCTTCTATGAATTCTTGCTAGGTAATTAATGTCCTAAGGGAGACATTCAAACATATATTTATGCTAGGCCTATCTCATTCCTTACATGCTCCTATAGACATTTTCTCTTTTGAGAATAGTAAAAGCCATAAGGAAGCTGTTTTTCCTCCCCTGAGGCATTCTCTTGGTTGCTTCTGCACTTCCTTCTCTCAACAGCTTATATCCAGATGACAGACACCCCTGATGGGAGAGGGGAGGAGACGAGATTGAGTACCCATTAACTTTTTTCCCTATAGGCTTCTCTCCAACCAGTCTTCACTTACTACTACTCCTCTTTCACATGCAGACCTCTCATCTTAGTTATGGGTTCTACTGATATGATGAAACACCATGACCAAAAGCAAACTGAAGAAGAATGGGCTTACTCAGCTTACGCTTCCACATCACTGTTCATCTCTGACCCTGGAACCTCGATGTGGGAAACTGATCTATAGGCAACAAAGGGGTGCTGCTTACTGGCTTGCTCTTCATGACTTGCTCAGCCTGCTTTCTTACAGAACCCAGGACCACCAGCCCAGGGATGGCACCATTCACTATATGCTGGGCCTCCCCCATCAATCACTAATTAGAAAAATGCCCTACAGCCTAATCTTATAAAGGAATTTTCTCAAATTGAAGGTTGTTCTTTACAGAAAACTCTAGTTTGTGTCAAGTTGACATAAAACTAGATAGTACACCTGATAATTCTGGACAGATGAAAACATTAAAAAAAAGAGAGCTTTTTACCATCTTATTCTCTTTATTCTTTTTCCCTCATTAAAAAATTCTATCCAGTAATTTAAAACCAAAGTTTCCATTTATCATCATCGTCATCATCTAGAGAAAAGACTGTTCTCCAGTGAAGCACAGAAATGTGTCCTTGTACAGAATGCTCATACAGGAGTCAGCTCCCATAAGGTCTGGTGAACACTGAGGCAGTCTGTACACTATACAACTCTTCAGGTCCTGCAGGAGGCTGTTGCTGCTAGATATTAAAATCAAATGAAAGGAGTTATGAAGAGATAACTTACAGGTTACAGCCACAAACTAACTCTTGAAATATAAGCTGTTCATCATTCTGTGATTTAGCTGTCCTTATGTTTTAGATATAATAAAACAATCTGTTTCTTCATCAGCTACTGTATTGGAAGAAATCAATATTATATTAATTAAAATGCTTCCTTGATTAATATTTATAAATAATTTGAAAGACACACAAGTAAGCTATGTGATCAGAAATTTATATTCTATGTGAATCATGGTGAAAATAAATTCTAAAGATGGCAAAACTTTTTTAATGTATATACTGCCTATACATTCTCTTGTCTAGATCCTTCCAGGAGTATAACTTATTTGTATATTACCTCAAGTACAGTACAGATATTTTAGATTAACTTAGTGATATCTCTAATATATCTAAGGTTCCAAGTCTGACTTGTGACTACTGGCTAAGGTATTTTAAAAGATTCAACATCAGGGCTAGGCTATGTAGAGTGATAGGAAGGGGGCACTGAAAACTGTAGTCAGCCTCTGGTAGTCACAGCCAATGCTAATCAAGGAGTGTGACAAGTCCTTCACCCTCAAAGTATCACGGTCTAGATGTTAATAAGGTAGGTGGTGACTCACCTCCATTAGTTCTCTAATTTAAAGCCACGAGTATTGGTAGAACTCCAAGAACCAAAAGGGATATAAGGAGTTGTAAAAAATAGAAATCCAAATGTTCAGGTATTAGTTGAAAGGCAAAATAAGCACTTCAAATTAAACATAAACAAGTAATTTCATAACAATGAAAAGAATGTTGCATGTTTGTACAGTACACAGGCACCTGGATAGTCAGTTTCTCAACAGCCGGTATCAAAGGTTTCAGAGTAGACTGTATTAGCAGTTACACCGCCAAACTTACTATCACTACCTACTGAGTACCTCAGAGGTACCAGGTCTGGCTTCAAGTATAACACATGCTTATTAGTTAATGTGGTGGTTTGAATCAAAATGTCCCCCATAGTCCCACAGGAAGTAGCACTATTAGGCCTTGTTGGAGAAAGTATGTCACTGGAGTGGGCTTTTAGTTCTCAGAAGCTCAAGCCAGGCCTAGTGACTCATTGTCTCTTTCTGTTGCCTTCAAATCCAGATCCTCAGCTACCTCTCCAACTTCACATCTACCTGAATGCCACCATGCTTCCCACCTTGACAATAATGGACTAAACATCTAAACTACAAGCCAGCTCCAATTAATTGTTTATAAAAGCTGTCATGGTTATGGTGTCTCTAAACAGCAGTAAGACCCTAACTAAGGCAGTTATTCTTACTCTGCCCTATTACTGATGGGAACAAGAGCTGTACTGATACAAAATGTATTACTGAACTTAAATAATCTGTAGCCCCTTATAGCAAGCTACTAAGAAACAGCTAATGTTTAACTCAGCTTCTCAATGCCAAAAACACTCACTTTTTGTTTGCCTGTTTGCTGACAGAAACTTACTATCTCAGTGATAAGAGTACTGAGTTGCTGACAAGGCTGGCTTGTTCTGATGGACAAAGGGGGACATCTGTCCCATGACACTCTGCTTATCTCTGGCTCTGTTGGTAATCTTTGACTAGTGAATTTAAGGAAGTCTAAGACCTGAATCTTCGTCATACGGTATCCTACCACAGCCCTGCTTGTAAAAATTCCCCCTTTATGATACTAGTGACAATGGATGAAGGGACCACCCTTCTCATTTTCATATATAAACACAATGCTCACTAAATGGAGGTTATTTTGTTCCTCTTCGTGAATTTGGTGATCTCTGCAGAGATTTCTATTTGTCATAAATCACAGAGGGTAAGAAATAACGAGTATGTAGAGAACAGGGATGCTACTAAACCCACTACAATTAATTTATGGGATGGCGCCAACAGCTGAAAAATAACCAGTCCAAAATGCTAAGGAGATGTCCTGTAAAGGAAGATTACAGTGAACCTGGTAGAACACCTGAGCTGAGTTTAAAGCAGTTGGGTTAGAACCACCCGTTTGGTGACAAGGGTGAATCCTAGATAAGGAAACTCATGCTGACTGGACAAGACGGGTTTACAGTTAACAAGCAGACTTTTTTAAAAGTCCAAGGAAGACAGCTACAGTGTATACATATATATAAAATAAATAAATAAATCTTTAAAAAAAATCCTGAGGGAACCACACTGGAGGCGAAATAAAAACAAGATTAGAAAACAGAATGGACCTTTTGAGGACTGAAAGACCTGGATAGAGTCACTTACTTTTTTTGACTAAATAAATGTACACAATAGAATTTTATAGTTAGATCAATCAAGATCTGAGAAACAGACTAATTAGAGTTTTACGCAACAGTTAAATGACTGGAGTACTCAAGTTTGTGACTGTGAAAAAGAGCAAAAGCACGGCATACCACTATTACCTACTTAGAAAAATAAACGTCGAATTTTCTTTTTTGTTACAAGATGTAGCAAATTATTCCTCTTACCTGTAATGCACTGAAACTGTCCATCTTCTCTTCTTATTGTAAATGCTTCCCCTGGATTAACTTGTACCAGAATAACCTGGAAACAATGGAAAGAATAAATAATCAAAACTATAAAAGAATAAATCAGTATATAAAAATATACAGCTAGTACGTAAGCAGATGTGAGCTATTTAACCTTAGAAAATTGGAGATACTACATTATGTTTATTTTACTATTCAATAGGTCATAATCAGGCTAGAAAAAAAGAAAACAAAAAAAAATAAGCTAATGGCGAATTTACTGGAAAGTAAAAATTTTCACTCAGTAAAATTGATGGTATCAAACCTCACAACTGTGGATTACATATTATACTTTAACATCGCACTTAGGAACCGATACTGATCAATAGTAGATGTAATGGGAGAAATTTAAATCTCCAACCCAAATATGGCCAGTCAATCAAAACACAGCTCAGTAATTAAGAATATATTCTGTAAGCCTAGATTGGGCAGATACCCCTACACTACTCTGTTCCCCAGCTATGAGACCCTTATAACTTGAGGGTTTTCCAGACTCTGCGTTTGTCCTTCTACCTCCTGCTTCCCAGTCGCCCTCTCCTTCATCGTCTTCTTCCTCCATTGTCTTCCTCCAGTCCTCCTCTAGTCGTCCTTCCCCTGCTCTCTTCCCACCAACCTTTATAACTCCACCTCCCCTTCCTCTGCCCAATCACTGGCTCCAGCCTTTATTTTACAAATTAAGATGGGGAGAAGGTTCACTAAAAATCACCTGTGTAATAACTCATACCTCCTCCGCAGCCTTTCACAGGAAAGGGAAATTAGTATCAAAATATAAGGCCGGGGCTATCCACAATAAGTAGATTATAACTGAATTAAGATAAAAAGTTCTATGTGAAAATGAAAATTTTCCATCATTTATAAGTAAACTCTATACTAATTTTATGACATTTGAAATGTGAAATGTGATAAAACAAAAAACTGGAAAAAGGAAATCTAGAGTCCTAACAGACAGTCAAGATTATGATAAAATTTCTCATCTCATTATCTGTGCAGAAGTGACTGATCTCCTACATTTTATATAATACTAATATTCTAAAAGGACTTCCATGTTATACTACTCGAGTATCCCATCAAGGGATTACCTCACTGTATCACCAACTAATTAGCCCTCTCTTAGATGAGTAGTTCTGGTAGTCCTCAATTTTTCCATTAATGTAGACAGCAGAGAAGTGAGCACTTCATGTACGCAGTCTCTTCCTCTCTAGTTAGCTTCATTTCCTTATGACGGAGACCTAGAAAACAAATTCTGGTGCCCTTTATTCTATCACCTTAAAGGGCTCGCCTATGTCACATCCCCTCTCACAGTCTGTAAGAACACCCTTTCACTGCATTCTAAATATGCTAAAAATTGTAGCTTTATAATCTTTGATGTTGTAACAGACCTTAATTTGCATGTTTTTCAATGCTGGGATCAAACCTAGGCTTTCACACATGCTGGACAAGCAATCCACCACTGAGTAACATGTCTTCAGTGAGAACTGCACTTCTTTGCTTATCATGAGTATGTTTTATACTAACTCCACGACCTGATTATGTCATCTTACTATTTATTTTCTGGGCTTTCAAGTGTTTCTAGAAATTTGCCTAGATGCTCTACATATTTAGAATAATAACTTACTATATTCTTATGTTACAAAAATACTCTCACCTTGTTTTTGCCTTTTACTTTACTAGAATTATTTTCCTATAGTCAATGTTGTCTTTTTCCTTTATGATATTTCCTATTGTTTCCATAATTTCTCTTATAGTTGTGTGATCTAGTAACAAGAGGCACTAACCAGATGTATTTATTATGCACTTATAATGTGCTTGTATGTAAGTATGGTGTAAGTATAATAGAAGCTAGATTTTAAAGCATTTAGTACCCAAAAACCCTAACAGTGGAAAATACATTAGCAGCTTTTGTGTTTATTTCGCATTACTCCAGTATTCTGGACATACTATGTAAAAATACTACAATTAGTTTTGCTTGATTGAAATTTTTAAGGTGACTATTAAAGTTTTTATTTTTACGTAGTTTGCATTATAATTTCAGTGGACAAGCTACACAGAGGATGTGTAAATACTAGTTTCTGATCCAACATGTCTAGCTGCTTCATGTTCCTACCGTAATAGGATGCATCGATCCAAAGTAGAACTGGCCAGAAGACATTTGTGTCATACTCTGGCGAAGAATCTGCCTTCACTGTTCCTGTGACCTGAGAACTTAAGTGAGGCTGAATTAGAAAGTAATGAACTGAGTTACTTGGCAGGAGAGCTTTAAGACAGAAGAGCGTCCAGACTGCTCTCTGCTCTTATCCACATCTACCACAAGAAAAAGCAAAAAGAAACAAAAAATGTGAAGTTTGGTAAGGAAAGAAGTGTGATCAAGTTAAAGCTGCAGACAAACATCTCTAACTGTTAAGAAACTAGGACCACTGAAAGGAAACCGCTTGTTCACTGGAACAATAGAAAGGTGCCCTGAAAGACCCCCCCTACTCACTGAAGGCTTTGTGAAAATACAAACTGATTCTAAATGAGTGAACCTGGACTGAGAATGGCCCTGAATGAGGTCCCATGTTCGCATATAGCACCCTAGATATTTCCCAAGGGTCAGCAGTTGTGGTCCAGGGGGAACAGGCTACATACAGCTCCATCCAGCAACAGAAATGACAGCAATGTTCACAAGGTGCTCGTTTTGCACATACATACAATGTAAAGGGTCACGGAGGTTTTTGACACAGTTCTGGAAAGTCACTAAAACCAGACAGTGTGTGGCAGGGCTACATTCTCTGTAAGGAGATCATGAGAGGCCACTGCATAAAGCTAGGAAGAGGAGGCCCAAGTTACAATAAAGATCTGGATGAGCAAAGTATCACAGGATGCTTGTCAAGGAAAGCTGCAGCACGAAGGTTATATGTGCTGGCGGTACCAGAGATAGAGGGATGAGGTTAGTGTTACCCAAGCCTTTAGAATCAACCCCTAGATGTCTAATATGGAGTTACAGGGTTTAGTTTTTGCCTTACTGAGTTTCAGTCTTGCTTTGCTCGAATCCAGTGGTTGTCAACCTGTGGGTCACTACCCCTACTGGAGCGTTTGAGGGCCCTTTCACCAGGGTTGTCTCAGACCATCCTGCATATCAGATATTAACATTATGACTCATAACAGTAGCGAAATTAATTTTATTTATTTTAAATAAATAAATGTGTGGCTGGGGGTCACAACATGAACTATATTAAACAGCTGCAGTGTTAGGAAGGTTGAAAACCACTGGTCTAATCTGTCCTAATTATGCACCCTTTCTTTCTTTTAAAACAGAACTATTGCTCTATCCCATTGTATATTGGAAGTATGTAACTGTGTATCTTAGAAGCTCACAATTAAGAGACTGTTCAAGTGTTAGAAAAGACTTTGGACTTCTGAGGTGCTTGAGATTATTAAAGAATTTGGGGACATTTAAAGATGGACTAAAAGCAAATTGCTTTATAAGATGAACATTATTAGACTTTAGGAACCAGAGGTGAAATACTATGCTATAAAGTGTCATATATTTGGTTTTGTCAAGTTGAATGGATGTAAATTTGTGGTGGTTGTTTGTGATCTGATCATCAACCTGGTAAGATTTGGAATCACAAGGGCACTCACCTCTAGGTGTGAGTACAGCTGTTTCCAGGAAGGACTGACTGAGAATAGAGACCTGCCTGGATATAGGTGGAGACATCCTCATCTTGCACAGGGGCATACCACCTCCCTGGGAAAACAATGTTGACTAGACATTTCACACTTCTGCTATGGCTTCCCCACCATCACATAATAAACCTTCCAAGGTCACCCCAAATAAACCATTTCTTCCTTAATCTGCCCTTGTTGGGTATTGTGTCACACAAACAACAATAATAATGAATACACTGGCATCTGCCAATGAACCAAAAAGGCAATGGGGTCTAAATCAGAAGACTCCAAATAACTTAAAATCTATTTGGTTCCCACACCATCTTAAACATTAGTTCAGAGTCACAAATGAACATTCTTGCTACTTTATTTTATTTTGCCTGGCTTTAAAATACCATGTAGAACCAAGATTTGGCTCCAAGTGATGTTTGTTGTTTTAATAACGTGAATAAAAACAATGGAATAGTTTATGATTTCCAAATAATTTAGCATTTTCCTACTCATCAAAAAAGGTCTCCAACTCAAAACTAAGAGGTTTTTTGTAAGAACAAAGAATATCAGTGAGAGACTCATGAAATTACATGATATAAATGAAGCACCTTATCATCTTTCATGTTTAAGTCCTAATTAATAAAACTGTTATGCTTTATTATATACACAGAAATACTTGCTGCTTCTCCTACTACATATCATTTTTAACATGAGCTAGATAGATCTTACTGTACTTATTAATTCAACAAAAATTTACTAAGCTCCAAAATTGAAGTTTATCTCATTGTAGGTGGATATAAAGGTGGGAAACAACCAAGCAAGCAGGATGAATCCATAGTAGAGTCTCTCCTTCTAAAGAGACACTGGTTGCAAAAACAAAGTTAGCTAAGTCAGCTCTGAAAAGCATTCTGAGCAAGTGTTGCTATAGCAGTGGTCTCAATGACCCATACCTTACATCCTGCACAGTCCTCAGGGTCAAACCCAGGCTTGGTCATGTTATCACAAATGCAGACACTGAGGTTTGAGCCCACCATAAAGTTCCCTTCGGAACACATGGGAAACAAGTCCAAACAATCTTTCTGAAGACCAAGAAGTGGAGAAAGAGCTCCTGACTACCCTCCTTTAGCATTGTCACAGCACAGCTTGCTGTATAGCTATTGGATTTAATTTTGTGCTATGAAAGATTTCTACGACATGAGGTTTTGTTTTTTTTTTTTAAATCTGTGTTTTTTAGTGCCTCTATGGTTTCTTCTCTTTTAAAAATATTTAAAATTCTGCCCAAAACAAGTAAATTAAACATTTGAATCTAATGTGAGAAAACATTAACTAATTATGTAAACAGCTTGTCAAATCTATTACTATAATCTCCCATAACGCCTAAAAATGTAGTACATTATCAAGCAATAACTGTTCATACTCAGCCAAACTGTGCTGATTACCTATGATATACTGAGTATACTGTGGCATCTTATAAAATATGAATAGTTTCTATATTAAAATTACTCACTATAAAACTGACAAAAAGAAATAAAACTAAGAAAATCAAACACGATATACTGAAACTAATATCCTAGTAATAATAAAAAAGAGAAACAGTCATATTAAAAATTCAAACAAAAAGGAGTAAGTAAAGTTTACTTCTTTATTTAAAAAATCATTTATTAAAGAGCTACTTTGCAGAAACTAAGTAACAAGGAGGGACCAAGGGGGTAAGGCATGGATCTCCCTGGGAAGGGAGAATAGAATAGATTTTGTGGGTACACTGGGAGTGGGCTGACATAAAATGAGGAGGGATGGGGGAAGGAGATATGGAGGGAGAGAGTACTGACAGAAATGACTGGAAGTGGGAGACATTTGGGGATCAAGGTGGAAACCTAGTGCAGCAGAAAGTCCCTAGAATGTAATAGGGTGATCCTAGAGAGGACACCTAGTAATGGGGGATACCGAACCTGAACTATCTGTCTTCTTTAACCAGACAAGGCTTCCCATGGTGGGACTGGGACACCAACCCAACCACAAAACCTTCAACCTATAATCAATCTATCCTGCCTATAAGGTGTGCTGGGGTAATG
Source organism: Grammomys surdaster (assembly GCF_004785775.1). Taxonomy (NCBI): domain Eukaryota; kingdom Metazoa; phylum Chordata; class Mammalia; order Rodentia; family Muridae; genus Grammomys; species Grammomys surdaster. The sequence goes on along the minus strand of NW_021620801.1, from coordinate 4,836,708 downwards.
GGGTAAGAGAACTTGTGGGAGTGGCCAATCACTGACTGATCTAACTTGAGGCCCACACTATGAAAGGGAGCCCATGCTTAACATTGCCTCAATAGCCAGGAAGCAGAGGCTGGACAGCTCAAAGACTCAGGATAGAACCAAATACAATTGCCAAAAAGAAAAATAAGGTCAATGAAACGATTTCTAATGATATTCTGCTATACTTATAGATCAGTTTATTTAACAACTGATGGGAGCAAATACAAAGACCTATAGGTAAATATTAGCTGGAGCTTACGGTAGAACCCCTGAGGAACAGAGGAAAGGGAAGGGAAAGGATTGCAGGAACCAAAGGGGTCAAGAACACCATGAGAATATGTCCCACAAAATCAACTAGGCAGGACTTACAGGGATTCACAGAGACTGAAGAGGCAATCACAGAATGGGTATGGGTCTGTGCTAGGTCCTCTGCATATATATTATGTTTGCGTAGCTTGGTATTCTTGTGGCACTCCTGACAGTGGGAATAGGAGGTGTCTCTTGACTCTTTGCCTGTTCTTGGGACCTTTCTTCTCCCAATGGATGGCCTTATCCAGCCTTGATATGAGAGTTTGTGCCTCCTTTTAGTGTATCCTGTTATGCCATCTTTGGTTGATACCCCTGGGAGGTCTGCTCTCTTCTGAAGGGAAACAGAAGAGTAGAGGAAGGGGAAACTGCAGTCAAGATATATTGTACAAGATTAGAATAAATTTGGTAAGAGAGAGCATGCTATTGTATACCAAACACTCTTGTGTGTACTATGAACAAGAGAAAATCCCAGACCAAGGTTCTGAGGAGCTCACAGTCTGTGAAGGGGAGAATTAAGTACCTGGCTGCCAAACTCTGGTGTGTAATGAGTGAGAGGTAAGGGACAATGTGCAATAGGTAACCACGCAACCTTGAACCATCACTCCAGGACAATCAGGGGAAGTCTTAGAGGGATGCGTTAAAAAATTTTGAGAGTCACATAGGCATTATCCAAGAAACCACTGCTTAATCTGAGATTGTGGTCATTTATGGTTTTGTTTTTAAAGTTTTTATAGTCTGAGCTATTTAGAATACTTCAAGAAGAGAAAACATTTAAGACTGTAGAGGTTATAATGGTAAAAAAAAAAGCATGGACAATTCTAACAAAGAAAAGTTGACATGGCAGCTATTGTTTAAGCTAGGAGAAATACAACGAAAAGGGATGAGATACAAGGGATGCAACGACTGGGTCAGGATGCTCCCTTAGCATCAAGCAAAGGACAATTAATTACACTTTACGCAAAGCTATCAAACACAGAAAGCTCATAACCAAACCTCATCTTTATCCTATTTTAAAACTGGCAACACTGCAGGAAAAAACAATAGTTTGGTGAACAACTGTGTCCTTCATTTAGCTTCACCAACTATTAAATCAGAATTATCATTTTTTGTTAGACTGCTATGGAGTTACTGAATGGTTGAGTCACTTGTCTTAAGATGGTATCCATGACACAATCTATTATAACATACTGCTTCCCTTTAAAACTAATAAATAATATCACAATATTGTCAAGTTTTTGTGTCTATCTTATTCTGCAGTAGTCATGGTTGTCACAATTATTAGTACTAAGTTATTACCATGCTAACTATAATTTAGGATTAGTTTTTAAACATACCTCCACATGTATCATTATATTTTGTTGTTACTTGCTCCCCAACTCCCTTCTTCCTCTGTCTTCTTCCTCTTATTAGCCATCCCTTTCTCCAAATAGTTCTTCCTTCCTCTACCACCATGTCTTATATCCTAATACCCATGCTTACCCTTTTAGTCTTCTTCCTCCCTTTCTGCTTTCTTGTTCTATACACACACATACACATATACACACACACACAAAATGCATGCACACACATGCATATATACATATTCATACACTCATACACATATGTACATACGAGACACACACACACAAATAAATTTAGCCTTAGATTCCATGTCTTCAGGAGTCTAGTTTACTTCCCCTTAACATGACTGTACAATTGTTATATTAAAAAAATGATCCAACATGTACTAATCAGCATTCTTCTATCAAAAAAAAAGTTAAGTTCTACCCTCAACACCATTCCAATCTCAAAAATTTTATACATTATCTGGGTAAGTGGTACACATCTATAACTCAAGGACTCAGAAGACAGAAGCAGGAAGTTCAGGAGTTCAAGCCAGATTGAACTACATGAGAACCTTTCTCAAAGTAAAAACCTAAGTGCCAATAGAGACTTACAAATTCTTCTAAAAATCAGAATTTCTGTACTCTGACTTTATGAAAGTAAAATTTATATGACATAAAATTAAGCATATTAAAGTATATAATTCAGACACATATGTTCACAGTATTATGCAGTCACTATCTTCTTTCCAAAATGTTTTCTTTTCCTTAAAAGAAATCCTTGTGCCCATTAAATAGTCCACATATTTCTCTCCTCAAACCCTTGATAACCAACTTTCAATCTAAATGAGATTTTTTTCATGTAAATCAAAGCAAAAAATACAGTATCTTTTGTGATTGGCTCCTTTCATAGAACATAAAGTTTCTGCAAGTTTACCCTTCTTGTATTATTTGAATGAAATCCTAATCAGTATTTCATCCATTGTATGCTAATATTCCACTGTATGAACATAGCATAATTTATTTACTTAAATCTCTGTTTGGACTTTTAGCTATTGAGAACAGTGCTGCTGTTTACTTGAATATGTAGTATTTCAGTACTTGTTTTCAATTCTTTGGTTATAAATTTCAGAGTACACTCCCTAGGTCATGTATTAATTTTATTTTTAACTTCTTTTATATGGTAACTGTGGTGGTTTGAATTGGTTTGGCCCCCACAGACTAATGTGGTGGAATGCTTAGCCCACAGAGTGACACTAATAGAAGGTGTGTCCTTTCTGGAACAGATGTGACCCTGTTAGAGGAAGTGTGTCACTGTGGGAGTAGGGTTTGAGGTCCTATGTTCAAGCTCTGTCTAGTGCAGAAGAGACCCTTCTCCTGGCTCCCTGCAGAAGAGAATCTCCTTCTGGCAGCCTTTGGATCAAGATATAGAACTTTCAGCTACTTCTTGAGCACCATGTCCACTCGGACACTGCCATGCTTCCCACCATGATGATAATAGAGTGAACCTCTAAAACATGAGCCAGACACAATTAAATGTTGTCCTTTATAAAAGTTGCTTTGGTCATGGTGTCTGTTCACAGCACTAAAATCCAAACTAAGACAGTGGCCATATCATATTACTTGCCCACCAATAATGAGTGAGAGCTACAATTTACAGTCTTGCCAAGGCTTGTTATTCCATCTGTTTTTAATTGCAGCCATTCTAGCAGACCCTAAGTGGGGCTTCATCTTGATGACAAATGTTACTTGTATATCTCTGCTATATTTGGTAGCCAGGTATACATCCTATCTGTAGAAATATTTTTTTTTGAGCCACTTCCTTCACTTTAACTGACTTGACTTTTTAGTTACATAATTCCTTTATATGTTATGGATATTGAGTCATTAGCTCTTGTAGAATTAATGACAATTTTCTCCATTTAATAGACTGTCTTTTCATTCCCTTCTGCATTCTTTTGCATGTGGAAATCCAGCTGTCCTAGGAATATTTGTTTTTTTTAAAAAAACAAACAAACTATGCTTGTCCCACAAAATCATTTAGTAACCTGCAACTTAACACATTATAGTTAATGAGTATTTATTTTTTTTACTTTCTAAGGTTACAGGTAATTCTTTGTTCGTGTGTGTGTGTGTGTGTGAATGCATGCGGTGGGAGGGGGAGTCTGGAGGTAAATATCAGGTGTCCTTCTCAATGGCTCTCTACCTCATTTATGAGACAGGACAAACCTCTGAACCCAGAGCTCACTATTTGGTTAGAGTGACTGTAAGATCCCTGGACCTTCCTTGTCTCTGCTTCCCCAGCATGAGGATTGCAGGTATATAGAACGAACAATTTTAACTTATCCCTGACTAGCTTACAATTAAATGAAACTCAGACTATGGCTATTTTATTTGGCTTTGATAATTATTGGGGGTCACTCCAAATTTACTTTTTTAACTGCAGGCTTGGCTACCTTCCCAGTGGTGTACCCCAGATACTTGTTTCTATTGGCCATGTGTTCATAGTCCCCCTCTCTTCATGGTACTTCCTCTTCTCTTTCTCTTTTCTCTTGGTCTCTTCTCCTCTAACCAGGTCACTCTTAACTTACCTACCTCTAATCCCTCCAGTAACTTGGCTATAGCCAAGTTACTTAACCAATAGTTTTAAGTCAAGTAACAAGGTTTGCACAACTAAAGCTTGTCAACGTGAGCAGTCACTCATAGGCCTAACCTTCTGGTATAGAATTTACCATGGACACCAGGGATCAAACTCAGGTCCTTATGCTTGCATGGTCATCATTTTACCACTGAGCTATGCCCACAACCCCATACCTTGGATCCTTTTAAGGAAATAATGAACCAAAAAAGAGAGAGAATGGAGGACAGATAGCTGCAACAAAATGAAAGGTACCAACCAGCAGTTTATAACTCTTGGAAGATTTTTGCTACATACCTAGTTTTAAAATAGGAACTTTTTAAGTCTTTCTCTATGCAAGTTTTATTTAATGGAATATCAAAATGATGGCTCTTCCAACATCTTTCCAATGTCAGCTCCTTGTTCTTGCTCTGAATTCTCTGAACAGTGTCTCTTCAAAGGAATCCTATCTGACCACCAAACTGCAGGAAACACTACCCTTTACATTCTTATCACCATACTATTTTGGGCCAAGCACTTGTCATTACCTTTAACCATGTTTACATCTGTTTGTTACTTTACAGTGTATCATTTCCACAGTTGTCAGAATGAACAAGTACCGTGATTTGTTTATAAACCTCTACATTCTAGCACCTGGCACACAATATGTTAAGACCTTCGTGAAATGAACAAAAGGGTGAACCATGAATACGAGGAAGTGTGCAAAATTCATTCATTCACTTAAACATTTACTAACTCTTATTAACTGTGAAGTGCTGTTCTAGATAATAGGGTCAAAGAGACAAAAACACTGTCTTCATAATATAGCTATTAAAGTAAACTACAGGATTCAAGTTATTCCAGGCAGTAATAACAATCAGATAATTATTTTTAAAAATAATTTGAAAATGTATAGCGAAAAAAGTAATACATGCAAGTGCATGTGTGACTGAGAATCCATTGTCACTTTTGCTAACACTGACAATCAATCAAGGACTACACTGGATTAGATTCCTGCCCACGCGCTAAGCCTACATATAGGTTCCTACCTACTCATAGGTTTCTGGTAAATAATTGAGAGGTTTTGACAAGTCCCAAAATACAATACTTATCTATCTTCAAATTATCTTGTTAACATGCCATTTTACATGGATCTTTCATAAACAAAATAGAATCTCCATGATTTTATTATAATGATTGGTAAGCAAGAAGAGGGAAAAGGATGAGAAGAGATACAAGCAAAAATCATTTATTTTACTTGGTCATTTTCTCATTTTTAAAATTCAGACAAAATAGGACCTAAAAACTGTTTTTAGCATATTTATAACACAACATCTTAATACATATTATGTAATCTCTTATAGTACATAAAAAACCATTCTGTTAAATGTAACAAAAAAAGGTCAGGCTGACAGGGCTGTAAATCTGGCCACTATATGTGTGTGTGTACAAATTCAGAAAAGTATTTCTAAGGTGTAATGTTCTTTAACTTTATTTTTTTTAAAGGTATAAAAACATTTTACTTTTTTAAAATTTTTTTTATTGGATGTTTTATTTACATTTCATATGTTGTCCCCTTACCCCATCCCCCACCCACCCAGGAACCCCCTATCCCCTCACCCCTCCTCCAGATTCTCTACCGATGTAACCCCTACCTACCCCCCCACTCCCACTTCCCCACCCTCAAATTCCCACCCCCTGGGGCGTCCAGCCTTCATGAGGCCAAGGATCTCTTCTCCCACCTATGCCCAGCAGGGCCCTCCACTCTTACTTATACAGCTGAAGACATGGATCCCTCCCTAAGTGCTCCCAGGCTAGTTGTTTAGACCCTGGGAGCTGTGGTTGGTTGGTATTGTTGCTCTCCTCATGGGGCCAGAAACCCTTTCAGCTCCAATGGTATTCACTCTACCTCCTCCATTGGGAACCCCATGATGAGTTCAATGTCTAGTTGTGAGCATCTGCCTCTGAATATGTCAGACTCTTGCAGACCTCTGAGGAGACATCCATATCAGGCTCTTATCAGCATGCACTTCCTGACTTCCACATCAGCATCTATCTTTGGTGACTGCACATGGGATGGATACTCAGGTGGAATGGTCTACAGACAGCCCCTCCTTCAGTTTCTGTTCCTCACTTTGTCTCCATATTTGCTCCCTTGATTATTTTGTTGTTCCTTCTAAGAAGGACCGAATCACCCCAACTTGGTCTTCCTTCTTCATGAGCTTCATGTGGCCTGTGAGTTGAATCTTGGGCATTTCAAGGTTCTGGGCTAATATCCAATAATCAGTGAGTGAATACCATGTGTGTTCTTTTGTGATTGACTTACCTCACTCAGGATGATAATTTCTAGTTCCATCCATTTACCTAGGAAACTCTCAAATTCATTGTTTTTAATAGCTGAGTAATACTCCATTGTGTAAATATACCACAACTTTCTTAATACATATAAAGATGCCTATTCTAGCTTGGAATAGCTAGTCATGGAAGAGAGCAGATGAGAATAGGAAGGAAAGTAATAAAATAAAAAGACAGAACAACAGAAACTGAAGATCATGATCAGTAAACTGGAAACAGCACACAGTTGGGGAGGGCAGGAGCTAAGTGACCCAGGAGACCTGCTAACCCAATACAGATGGCTTCTTAACATAAACTGCAGGGACTATTTGTATTATTTAGTACATAATTTTAGTTAATAAAACCACCCAACAGTTTCCTTGGATAGAAAATTTCAAGTCTTTAAACTTAGTGTGAAAATGAGATAAAACCTAATGCATCTTTGTAATGAAAAGTATTCCATGTGATGGAACCTGGGAATCTGAACTAATAAATAAAAGCACAGAGCTAAGATATCTATGCTTTGTCTATATAGACTTAATTCAAATGTCTATAAGGTATACTCACTTGTTAGTAACACTTGTATATATATAGTAACAACTGCCACTAACGATTACTAGATGTAACTATAAAAATATTCGTTTACATCCAAACAATTGATTGCACCCAATCCTATTGGTGTAAGTCCCTTCCATTTAAAATGAAAATGAGAAGCATGAACACCATACATTTTTCCAGGTCTATCATATAGAAAGAAGGAGATCTTAAAATCATGTACAGTCTCCTTCAAATAATATAGAAAGACTGAAGCCACTCTCTTCAGAGCAAGGAACATGCAGTCTTCTCCTGTCCAAACCAGCGAAGTAGTGTTCCTGTTAGAAGTGTAATCGCTGGCATGTCACTAGGCAGCAATCAAAAAAACCATACTAGGTTTGCTCTCTACAAGGCTCTAACATCAAGTCCTAAACGTCAATAACTGATATGGAGTACAAATACAAATATTCTTATTTCTCTAAAGGAGAAATCTTGGGATAAAAAGTCCTTTTATTAAGAAGGCCTTACTGTATAGCCCTTATCCAAGCTTCTTTACATTTTCCAGGGAGTGTAGATTTAATTAGGTTGAGAACAATAATACAAGCGAGAATGCCTGTGAGTCTTGTATCCTTGACTAATAGTTGATAACATACCTACACAATGACTAACTAAATTAACTATTTATTGCCTTCTATGCCTAAAGGTTATCAAATAACTCAATACTTAGAGGATAGCTGTGATGTTTACATGAATTAGAAAATGTTAGATGCTCAGAACAGAGATTGATATTTACCAGGCACACCCTAAGCATATTACTATGAGAACTGAAGGAGTGTCATCACTGTTTTTATCAGTATTTATCTGTTGCTTGAAGGACTTGCCTCTGGCCGAGTGGACCATTTTACACATGAGAGCATGTAGCTGAGAACACAAAATTCTTTTGAACTGCTCCAAAATCTATATGTTCTCCCCTCTGTGTGTTTCTGGGTCTTAATTCCCTCTTCAGTGGTATTGCTTTAAGTCTTACACCATTGATGTTATTCTTAATTACCTGGTAAGAATAACAAAGAGCTCACTGATTCTCTAGCTTTCCAGTTATCAATCTCCTCTATTCTTTTCAATCTAGTGTTCCAAAAACCAATAGCCATACTTTAATGTCCTAATTCATGTATTATTTATATACTATCCTCTAGCACAAGTAGTTAAGATTTTATTTTTGTAGACATTTTCCCGAGTCGGGTGCTCTCAACTTTTACAACTTAGAACTTGGCTTTTTCCTAGAAACCCAAATTGTCTATGAAGGCTCAGACATTCTAAGTAGAATTAAATCACCCTTCCTCTATAACGCTTGACACACACAACTGTTTACACACTGCCATCCCCACTACAACACTTCATAAATTTTCACTGTTAATTTTTACAGTTAGACTAGAGTACTGCAGTGACAAACACAGAAGCTGGAAGAAGCACTTGCTAAGTCAACAGTAGTGCAGTGACAAACACAGAAGCTGGAAGAAGCACTTGCTAAGTCAACAGTAGTGCAGTGACAAACACAGAAGCTGGAAGAAGCACTTGCTAAGTTAACAGTAGTCCAGATTCACACAGCTCATCTTTTCATTTGGCTGCAACACCAGTTGTACCAGAACTGCAAAGACGGAAACGGTCTTCATTTGTGATGTCAGATATAAAGGTTTCCTACTTAATGTGGCTACTGAATACGTGAAATAAATTAGTGAAAATGAAGGATTGAATTCTGGAGTCCTGACACCAAAAGCCTGTTTCTAGCTGTGTTCTGGATTGATTCACCTGGGAAAAAAAAAACAATTTTACTATGTCTAAACCTGAACTTCTCTAAATTCTCTGAGAAATCAAGGAGGTACATGCATTACACAAACTAAAGTTAGCTCACAAACAAGTCTCTGTTATTTATACATTACTTAAATACTTATATATCATTAGTGACTTATACAAGTCATTAAACTGACTTGGTAACTCTGAATCAGGGTTTACTGCATTTATCTAGATCCTACAAATCTGTATATAGGCTAGATGATGTAACATTTCATGTAAGTCCACAGATTGAGGTTTAAAAAATTTAAGGAAAATTATCAAACTAATATATTCTAAGGTAGTTTTTAGTTCTATGAAAAATGTTAACTTGACACCAATATTCAGACAAATATGTCTAACACCGATAATTAGACAAGTAAGACCAGTAAACTGTATACACAAACTCTAGTATTTGACACAAAATAAATGATTCTACTGAATGAATTATAAGCCATAAGTCATCTGAGTAGTCATGGCCATAAACTATTGCATATGTACCCAAACAGATGCACGGGAGCACACACATGTGCATGTTCACACTGACTATATGCTGTAAGATAATGTGTTTTTCAACTATTGCCCAAATTATTTCACCTTGCCCAAGTGACTGATGAGGACTCTTTTGGCACTGGGCTGCAAGTGTTAATATTTTGAGAGCATACTGTATGTCTTACTAAGAACTTAATCCTTCAAAAAGTTTTCCTGATCTCCTAATATGGCTTCTTAAAAACTCTCACACTCACAATTTCCTAGTGTAGTCAAACTCATCACTCTTAATGGTCGTAAATTCTGATTCATATTACAACACACTAGGAAAACAGCAGATAGGACTCTACAAACCTTGATCTAATAAATTGCTGTAATATACAATTAGCAATAAACATAAGCTATGTGCTGACTAATTTTTACATCAACTTGAAAACTAGAGTCATCTGAGCAGAGGGAACCTCAACTGAAAAAATGCCTCTATAAATAGACTACTACAGACTATAGACAACTTGACAAAGTGAAGAGAGAGAGAGATTTTGGAACCGACAGTCCTAAATGGGATGTCTTCATCAAACTCAGGGCTCAGAGAGCTGTGCAGAAGAAGAGGCAGAAGGATTCTAAGAGCCAGAGGGGATGGAGGACATCCATGAAACCATGTCTTCCAGACACAACAGGAATGATGCACATATGAACTCACAGAGCAACTGCGGCAACATGCCCGAGCACTACACAGTTCAAGCCAGGCAACGGATCAGAGTGAGTTCCCACTCCTAACCAAGAAGTTATGTACAACTGACATGGCCTGTGAAGAAAAAAATAGTTTTCTGCAACAGTCTCTATTGGTATGTTAACAGCACTTACCATACCCAGCAGACAATGATCAACACAAAATGAACACAATGATATTTTTGAAGACACTCTGTCTAATCACTTCATGCATTTTTTTCTTACAGGTATTTTACTTGTGAACTACAGTTTCTGAGTTTGTGGGGGAGGGAGGTTGTGTATGTACCTGTGCTTCTTGTGTTTCCTCTTTGCTAGTTTTTTATTCTGATTTGTTTGCTCTTTTAATGCCTGTTTGTTTTTCTAAAGAGAAAAAAAAAAGGTACGGAATTGGTTGGGTGGAGAGGTGGGAAGGACCTGGAGGAACTGGGGAAACCACGTTTAAAATAAATAATTGTATGGAAAAAATATTCTCAATTAAAAAAAGAGAAAAGATTAGACTATCAGTATGCCTGTAAAACATTTTCTTAATTAGTGATTGATGGTGGAGGGCCTAGCCCATTGTAGGTGCTACTTCTGGGTGTGTGGTTCTAGGTGCTATAAGAAAGCAGGCTAAGCCAGTCACAAGGCCTCTGCATCACCTTGTGTCTCCAGATTTCTGGTTTGAGTTCCTGCCTTTGCTTCCCTCAATGGACTGTAATTGAGGGTATATAAGCAAAATAAACCCTTTCCTCTATAACTTGCTTTTAGTCATGGTGATTTCTCACAGCAGTAAACCCCAATACAAGACAGAAACTAAAATAACCTCAGTGATAAATAGCCTACATATTTAAAGCATTAATACCCTAATTATAGTTCTAAAAAGTTGCTTTCACCACCTTTCCACTTTAATCTATAATTTTTTTCAAATACAGGTAATTATAGATTTAATAAAAATATTCTATAGGTTTTCTTTTCTTTTACAGATCAATAATGCTACATTAAGCTTAAAACTGGGAAACACATAGTTTTTATTAAGAGGTGACATTTTAGACAGTTCATGATCTTACTCCCTCATCTGTAAGTATAATCCAATAAAAGCCATGAAGTTGCCCTGAAGTGCTAGATCCCAGATACATAGTCAAGTCCTTCCTGCCAGTGCAGCAGTTACTTACTGTTGAACGCATCTTCTTCAATGTCCTCATTCTCCTATTGCAGCCACAGCTGTCAACAGCTGCTATGAAATGTAATAGGTTCTGCTCCAACGAAACACAGTTTCCATTGACAAAATGGACTTAAGACTGTCTTGTGCTTAGTCTGACAAGGTAAGCCTATACAACTCCATTCCAGTAGGACTTCATACAATTTTACAACTACCTAGTGTAACAACATACATAGATGTAGAATGGTAAAGTTACAACCACTTATGAGTTAGATTCATCCATATCCACCCCCAATCTTATTGTCAAATTAGCCAATGTATAAGAAGCTTCCCTTTGTACATGAATGTATCTGGTTACCATAGCAACTACATCAACAAAGAACTATAGTAGCATCTGGTTCTGGATCATCCAATATCTGCTGGCAGAATTTAAGAGTATGTTATTTCTAAATTTGCTTTGTTTGGAAAGTTACAGTTCTAGTTAACTTATATTTCTGAGTTTGGAGAATGCTAGTCTATTTGCTTATATACAAACTATGAAGATACATGGGGACTGAAGCAGACAGTATCTGTACATAAGGTACTTGGCATATACCTGAAAATAATCGTCTATCTATGGTATAAATCTAAAAGTGGCTCCACAGTTTTAACCCATTTGTAAGATACAGATGAAAACTTAGTGCAATAGCTATCACTGATGATCATATTCTAATTATGTAAATATAGAAGGCAGATGGGCTTTAAAGTGTTTTACCAAGTTATAATCCATTTACCAAAAATTTGTCCTTTAAAATGTAGAATTCAGTAGCTTCTAGAATACAGATATAAAACCAAAAACCACCACAGACAGTAAACTGTTCCTGGTGCTGGGGTTCCACACATGTGAGGCAAGTGTTCTACCACCAAGCTACTCTCCTCTTACCCAAGTACATTTTAGAATACTTTCTTTAACTCAGGACTTTCATAAACTTTCATGACTGGTATCTTTCATTAAATATTTTTTCTAAGTCTATTCAGGTATAACAAATACTAAGTAATTCATATTAGTATGTGGTTGAGTGATATTATACAGATACAAACATCTTGTTTATCTGTTGGTGGACATTTAAAATGCTTTCATCATTTCTATTACAAATAATGCTATACAATTTTTAACACAGACACATCAACTACCGCATAAAGCGAACCTACCAGACCACATGCCTACCAGGAATGCATAGAGTCCAACTTCTGCATGTAACATATGCCAACATATGCTACCATATACATCTGTGTCCTGATCCTAATCTGAGAGGAAGTGCATTCAGTTTTTCAGTATAAAGTTAATGTGAGTTCTGGAATATGTATGCTTTTGAGATGGAAGAGGCTCCACTACACTGCTTTCCAACTGAATGGATGCTGTTTTGTTTACATCAGAAAGGGGAACTGAGTTCACTCCAATACTTAGGAGCCTACCAAAATGACCATGTAGCTCTGGCTCCTTTACTACAGTACTAGCTGAAGACACCTCGTGGTTGTTCTGTATAACTATCTTTATACTACTCAACTAGACTTGTTAAGATTCTGTATATGTATTCATAAAGAACACTGGCCTATAGTACCCCTGTGATGACTCTGTTTGACATAGGTATAATACTAACCCTGCCTTAAACATTTCTGGAATTCACAGGAGAAGCCACCAAGCCTTTCCTTTATGAGAGTTTTCATTTCTATGTGTTTGCTTGCACACACTCACACACAAATTCTCCTTACTTGGCATTACTCTATTCAGATTGATTTTTTTTCTTTATTCGTCTTACTCCTTTTACATCCTTCTAGATATTGCTCTACTTCAGAGGATACAATTTATTGGCATGCAATTGTATAAACCAATTATCCTTTTTTTCTATAAGACCTCACATTCTTGACTTTAGTATTGTAATCCTTTCTGTGTTTTTTGTCTAACCTATTAGAAATTTGGTTATCTTTGCAAATAACTTTTAATTTGTTTAATTGGCTATCTTTTCTTTCAATTCTGTCAGCATGTTAGCCATTTGCAAATTGTAGTGTTACATGAAGGCTGCCCTATTATTTATTAAGAGTTTTTATTTTAAAATTATGTGTATACGTGTATGTCTGCGTGGGAGTACATGCCTGTGAGTGCAGTTTCCCATGAAGGCCAGCAGAGGGTGTTGGATTCTGCAGTGTAAGTTATAGGCAAAGTTGTAAGCTGTCCAATATAGGTGCTAGGACCAAAAATCAAGTCCTCTGCAAGGGCAGCACATGCTCTTAACCACTGGCACACCTCTAGAACCAAGACTCATCTTTCCTATTGTAAAACTGATACTTCTAGTAAATTTTTTTTTAACTTAAAGTCTACGTGTAGTTCAGTAAAACAAAGTGCAACTTCTGTTTTGGTTTCAGTTTGCATAGCATGTGTTGTAACTTTTTAATCTCAATATTTATATTACCTATATACTTTAACATGTAGTCAGTAAATAATGCTGAGATACTTAAACAATCCAATAGACTGAAAATAAAAATTTGATGATTCTTATCTGTTAGTTGGCACTAAAGAAGTGTTGTGATCTCAGAACAAAAAAGGAGTCAAGGAAAGCACACAATCTTTCAATCCTGCTAAACTTAATTGAATTAACCAGAATTAATAGAATTGCCAACCTTAGTTCTATATGAACTTTTATAGCCTTTCCAACAGAAAATCTGACAAAAGCAGCAGAACTATTTGCAATTACAGAAGCAAATGCTTGAAAGACCAGCACAAAGGCTTATCTCCTTGCATCTCTGTGTTGCTATAACAAGTTTAGATCCCAGGGAAATCCCCACTAGATTCTTTGTCAAGTTCTCTCCAAGTTAAGAATGTACAGAAATGGGGCTGGGGCAGACACACAGAGTTGCTCTGCTCCTGTGGAGATACTGAATCCTGAGCCATCCTGGAGGAGCCACTGCACTCAGAGCAGCTGGTAAGAACTCTATCTCACTCCCTAAGCCCCAGAGTTGCATCTGGGAGGCAGGGACATTCAGGACACACCAGCTACCCAAACCCCGCCCCTCCGGAATTCCACTTCCCTTCCTCCCCTGCCTTGTCATTTCGGCTGGGGCAGACACAGAGTTGGTCTGCTCCTGTGGAGATACTGAATCCTGAGCCATCCTAGAGGAGCCACTGCACTCAGAGCAGCAGAGGAGCCACTGCACTCAGAGCAGCAGACACCGAGCTGGTTTGCACTTGGGAGACATTGTATCCTGAGCCATCCTAGAGGAACCACTGCACCCAGAGCAGAAGGATTTCCAGATCCAAGAGGTGGCCTGAGTCCCAGGAGTTCTTCCACCCAGGAGATTAGGAGCATAAGACCACAGAGACATCTGGACTCTGAGGAGCTCTGCCACAAGCAAGATAACCGGAAATACAGACTCCAGTCTTACACAGTGAGGACAGGTAACACTAGAGTTAACCAGATGGCGAAAGGCAAGTGCAAGAACATAAGCAACAGAAACCAAAGTTTCTTGGCATCATCAGTACCCAGTTCTCCCAATATAGCAAGCCCTGGACACCCCATCACACCGGAAAAGCAGGATTCAGAATTAAAATCACTTCTCATGATGATGATAGAGGATTTTAAGAAGGACATAAGTAACTCTCTTAAAGAAATACAGGAGAGTACAAGTAAACAGGCAGAAGCCCTTAAAGAGGAATCACAGAAATCCCTTAAAGAAACGCAAGAAAACACAAAGAAGGAATTAAACAAAAACATTCAGGATCTGAAACTAGAAATAGAAACAATAAAGAAATCTCAAAGGGAGACCAACATGGAGATAGAAAACCTAACAAAGAGATCAGGAGTCATAGAGGTGCAAGCATCACCAACCGAATACAAGAGAGAAGAGAAAATCTCAAGTGCAGAAGATACCATGGAAAATATTGACACAGTAGTCAATGAAAATGCAAAATGCAAAAAACTCCTAACCCAAAACATCTAGGAAATCCAGGACACAATGAGAAGACCAAACCTAAGGATAATAGGTATAGATGAGAATGAAGATTCCCAACTTAAAGGGCCAGTAAATATCTTCAACAAAATTATTGAGGAAAACTTCCCTAACCTAAAGAACAAGATGCCCATAAACATACAAGAAGCCTACAGAACACCAAATAGACCAGACCAGAAAAGAAATACCTCCCGTCACATAATAATCAAAACATCAAATGTACAAAACAAAGAAAAAATACTAAAGCACTAAGGGAAAAAGGTCAAGTAACATATAAAGGCAGACCTATAAGAATTACACCAGACTTCTCACCAGAGACTATAAAAGCCAGAAGAGCCTGGACTGACATCATACAGACCCTAAGAGAACACAAATGCCAGCCCAGACAACTATACCCAGCAAAACTCTCAATCACTATAGATGGTGAAACCTAGATATTCCATGACAAAACCAAATTTGCACAATATCTTCCCACAAGCCCAGCACTTCAAAGAATAATTGATGGAAAACACCAACACAAGGAGGGAAACTACAACCTAGAAAAAGCAAGGAAGTAATCTTCCAACAACCCCAAAAGAAGATAACTATACAAACATAATTCTACCTCTAATAACAAAAATAACAGGAAGCCACAATCTTTTTTCCTTAATATCTCTTAACATCAATGGACTCAATTCCCCAATAAAAAGACGCAGACTATCAGACTGGATACACAAACAGGACCCAGAATTTTGCAGCATAAAAGAAATGCACCACAGTGACAAAGACAGACACTACCTCAGAATAAAAGGATGGAAAACAATGAATTCTAATATCAAATAAAATCGACTTTCATCCAAAATTAATCAAAAAAGATAAGGAAGGTCACTTCATACTCATCAAAGGAAAAATCTACCAAGGTTAACTCTCAATTCTGAACATCTATGCTCCAAATGCAAGGGCACCTACATACATAAAAGAAACTTTACTAAAGCTCAAAACACACATTACACCTCACACAATAATAGTGGGGGATTTCAACACCCAACTCTCAGCAATGGACAGATCATGGAAACAGAAACTAAACCGAGACACTTTGACATTAACAGAAGTTATGAACCGAATGGACTTAACAGACATCTATAGAACATTTCATCCTAAAACAAAAGAATATACCTTTTTCTCAGCACCTCATGGTACCTTCTCCAAAGTAGACCATATAATTTGTCACAAAACAACCCCCTACAGATACAAAAAGATTGAAATAATCCCATGCATCTTATCAGATCACCAAAGACTAAGACTGGTCTTTAATAATGACTAAACCAATGGAAAACCCACATGCACATGGAAACTGAACAACTCTCTACTCAATGATGACTTGGTCAAGGAAGAAATAAAGAAAGAAATTAAAGACTTTTTAGAATTCAATGAAAATGAGGACAAATCATACCAAAACTTGTGGGACTCCATGAAGGCAGTGCTAAGAGGAAAACTCATAGCTCTAAGTGCCTACAAAAAGAAACTGAAGAGAGCACACACTAACAAGTTGACTGCACAACTAAAAGCTCTAGAACAAAAAGAAGCAAATACACCCAGGAGGAGTAGAAGGCAGGAAATAATCAAACTCAGGGCTAAAATCAACCAAATAGAAACAGAAAGAACAATACAAAATATCAACAAAACCAGGAGCTGGTTCTTTGAGAAAATCGACAAGATAGATAAACCATTAGCCAGATTAACCAGAGGGCACAGAGACAGTATCCAAATTAATAAAATCAGAACTGAAAAGGGAGACATAACAACAGAAACTGAAGAAATTAAAAAAATCATCAGATCTTACTACAAAGGCCTATACTCAGCAAAACTGGAAAACCTGAATGAAATGGACAATTTCCTAGACAAATACCAGGTACCGAAGTTAAACCAGGAGCAGATAAACCATCTAAATAGTCCCATAACCCTTCAGGAAATAGCAGCAGTCATTAATAGTCTCCCCACCAAAAAAAGCCCAGGATCAGATGGTTTTAGTGCAGCACTCTATCAGAACTTCAAAGAAGATCTACTACCAGTTCTCTTCAAACAATTCCACAAAATAGAAACAGAAGGTACACTACCCAATTTGTTCTATGAAGCTACAATTACACTCATACCCAAACCCCACAAAGACCCGACAAAGAAAGAGTACTTCAGACCAATCTCCCTTATGAACATCGATGCAAAATTACTCAATAAAATTCTAGCAAACCGAATCCAAGTACACATCAAAACAATCATCCATCATGATCAAGTAGGTTTTATCCCAGGAATGCAAGGATGGTTCAATATTCGGAAATCCATCAATGTAATCTACTATATAAACAAACTCAAAGAAAAAAACCACATGATCATCTCACTAGATGCTGAGAAAGCATTTGACAAAATTCAACATCCCTTCATGATAAAAGGATGGATGATCTTCTTGGAAAGATCAGGAATTCAAGGCCCCTACCTAAACATAGTAAAAGCAATTTACAGCAAACCAGTAGCCAACATCAAACTAAATGGAGAGAAACTTGAAGCAATTCCACTAAGATCAGGGACTAGACAAGGCTGCCCACTCTCCCCCTACCTATTCAATATAGTACTGGAAGTCCTAGCCAGAGCAATTAGACAACAAAAAGAAGTCAAAGGGATACAAATAGGAAAGGAAGAAGTCAAAATATCACTATTTGCACATGATATGATAGTATACTTAAGTGACCCCAAAACTTCCAACAGAGAACTCCTAAACCTGATAAACAACTTCAGCAAAGTGGCTGGTTATAAAATCAACTCAAACAAATCAGTAGCCTTCCTCTACATGAAAGATAAACAGACGGAAAAAGAAATTAGGGAAATGACACCCTTCACAATAGTTGCAAATAATATAAAATACCTTGGTGTAAATCTAACGAAGCAAGTGAAAGACCTGTATGACAAGAACTTCAGGTCCCTGAAGAAAGAAATCAAAGAAGATCTCAGAAGATGGAAAGATCTCCCATGCTCATGGATTGGCAGGATTAATATAATAAAAATGGCCATCTTGCCAAAAGCAATCTACAGATTCAATGCAATTCCCATTAAAATCTCAACTCAATTCTTCACAGAGTTAGAAAAGGAAATTCTCAAATTCATTTGGAATAACAAAAAACCCAGGATAGCGAAAACTATTCTCAACAATAAAAGGCCTTCTGGAGGAATCACCATCCCTGACCTCAAGCTGTACTACAGAGCAATAGTGATAAAAACTACCTGGTATTGGTACAGAGACAGGCAGGAAGATCAATGGAATAGAACTGAAGACCCAGAAATGAACCCACCCACCTATGGTCACTTGATCTTTGACAAAGGAGCTAAAACTGTCCAGTGGAAAAAGGACAGCATTTTCAACAAATGGTGCTGGTTCAACTGGAGGACAACATGTAGAAGAATGAAAATTGATCCATTCTTATCTCCTTGTACAAAGCTCAAGTCTAAGTGGATAAAGGACCTCCACATAAAACCAGATACACTGAAACTAATAGAAGAGAAGGTGGGGAAGAGCCTCAAATACTTGGACACAGGAGAAAAGTTCCTGAACAGAACACCAATGGCATATGCTCTAAGAACACGAATTGACAAATGGGACTTCATAAAATTGCAAAGTTTCTGTAAGGCAAAGGACACTGTCAATAGGACAAAACGACAACCAACAAATTGGGAAAAGATCTTTACCAATCCTACATCTGATAGAGGGCTAATATCCAATATATACAAAGAACTCAAGAAATTAGACTCCAGACAACCAAATAACCCTATTAAAAAATGGGGTATAGAGCTTAACAAAGAATTTTCAACTGAGGAAACTCGAATGGCCGAGAAGCACCTAAAGAAATGTTCAGTATCCTTAGTCGTCAGGGAAATGCAAATCAAAACAACCCTAAGATTCCATCTCACACCAGTCAGAATGGCTAAGATTAAAAACTCAGGTGATAGTAGATGCTGGCGAGGGTGTGGAGAAAGAGGAACACTCCTCCATTGTTGGTGGGACTGCAAGATGGTGCAACCACTTTGGAAATCAGTGTGGCGGTTCCTCAGAAAATTGGACATAGCATTACCTGAGGATCCAGCTATACCACTCCTAGGCATATACCCAGAAGATGCTTGAACATATAACAAGGACATATGCTCAACTATGTTCATAGCAGCCTTATTTATAATAGCCAGGAGCTGGAAAGAACCCAGATGTCCTTCAACTGAGGAATGGATTCAAAAAATGTGGTACATTTACACAATGGAGTATTACTCAGCTATTAAAAACAATGAATTCGAGAGTTTCCTAGGTAAATGGATGGAACTAGAAATTATCATCCTGAGTGAGGTAAGTCAATCACAAAAGAACACACATGGTATTCACTCACTGATTATTGGATATTAGCCCAGAACCTTGAAATGCCCAAGATGCAACTCACAGGCCACATGAAGCTCATGAAGAAGGAAGACCAAGTTGGGGTGATTCGGTCCTTCTTAGAAGGAACAACAAAATAATCAAGGGAGCAAATATGGAGACAAAGTGAGGAACAGAAACTGAAGGAGGGGCTGTCTGTAGACCATCCACCTGAGTATCCATCCCATGTGCAGTCACCAAAGATAGATGCTGATGTGGAAGTCAGGAAGTGCATGCTGATAAGAGCCTGATATGGATGTCTCCTCAGAGGTCTGCAAGAGTCTGACATATTCAGAGGCAGATGCTCACAACTAGACATTGAACTCATCATGGGGTTCCCAATGGAGGAGGTAGAGTGAATACCATTGGAGCTGAAAGGGTTTGTGGCCCCATGAGGAGAGCAACAGTACCAACCAACCACAGCTCCCAGGGTCTAAACAACCAGCCTGGTAACACTTAGGGAGGGACCCATGTCTTCAGCTGTATAAGTAAGAGTGGAGGGCCCTGCTGGGCATAGGTGGGAGAAGAGATCCTCGGCCTCATGAAGGCTGGACGCCCCAGGGGGTGGGAATTTGAGGGTGAGGAAGTGGGAGTGGGGGGGTAGGTAGGGGTACATCCGCAGAGAATCTGGAGGAGGGGTGAGGGGATAGGGGGTTCCTGGGTGGGTGGGGGATGGGGTAAGGGGACAACATATGAAATGTAAATAAAACATCCAATAAAAAAAAGAATGTACAGAAATTATATACCAAGTACTAATCTAGAATGTTGTTTTGGGTTTTTTTGTTGTTGTCGTTGTTGTTGCTGCTGGTTTTGTTTTGTTTTGTTTTGTTTTGTTTTGTTTTGTTTTGTTTTGTTTTGAGATAGGGTATTGACCCCAAGCTGGCCAAAATCTCAGACAATCCTCCTGTCTTAGACTCCTAAGTATTGGAAGTACAAATGTGCATGTGACCTCAATCTTAAGGGTGCTGTTCTTTTAAAAACAGAGCTCTATTTGCATTGTTTATGTGGTTGGTGTAAATATGAAGCTTACCACACATGGAGATAGAAACTCCACTAGGAATCTCAAGTTCATGGTTCACACATGATCCAGCAACTTTCTAAAGCTGAGAGCATCTGCCACTCTCACTGGCATCTTTCTGGGTCTTTCCCCTGTACCTTTTCCTAAGCCAAAACTATTTTCTTCAAGGATTTTTCTCATTTTACTTATCTATTTTTGAGTACCTATTGGTTATCATTTCAAATCTAAAAGTCAAAATATAACATTTCAAACCTTTATCAACTATCCTTAAATATATAATCTCATATCTTCAAATTTTTTGTAAAATATTTCAAATAAATAGAAAAGTATGAAGTATTTTACTCTTTGTCATCACCAACCAGACATTTAATATTGACCAATGATAAACAGATGCTCTTTTGATAGTGTTAAGTTTATAGGTGTGTTTGTGTGTAAGAGAGGGGGGACTCCTTTGGTTTCTGTTATTGTTTTGGTTAGCTTATATAGTCTTTTTATCTCAACACTATCCCTGTATAACATCTCCTTAGTATAAATGCATGCAATGGAATACTGGTATGAATTATCCAAGCATTCTCTGCATAAATCCCCTAAAAACTATCCCTACTCCTGTACTGTAGATGTATATCACATCTAATTATTTATGCAATAAAATGCAATGAAGTGTTTTGTACATATGCTTTTACATATATGTGTAAGATTTTCTCAGCACAGTAGCACAAACCTTTCTCAGCACTTGGGAAGTAAAGGAAGGCGGATCAAGATTTGAAGTCCAACCTCAAGTATCTAGTAAGTCTAACATTAGTCTTGTCTTGCAGCTTCAGATAACCCCATCAAAACAGAGTGCCAGCAGTATATGAGAGATTTCATTGATCCACAAGCCTTCTGATGTAAAGCTAGTTAATATTTACTTTTTTGTTAAGTTTTATTTTGTGGTTCTGGAGACCAGACCCAGAGCCTCATTGGGTTTTAATTTGCATTTTCTTCCTTTAAAGCATAATTCCAACCTCCCTTCTTTCCTCAAACCTTTAATTCACCCAGTGACTCAATCCTCGAGGAGAGGGTTCTTTGTATACAGGCAAGCTGTGGCTTTACTTTCACTAAACACAAATTGTTTTCTGGGTACAAAAAGCACTCATTAATACACCCATCAAGACCACCAAACACTTTAGTTTCTGAGTTACATGGACAAAAAGATGATTAAGGGTCCACAACATATCTAAAGATATAGATGGAACCCTGAGACTGATATTTACTGGCTAAAGAATGGGAGTATTATTCATGTATTCTCCCAAGAGAGGGTCATAAAAGATAATTCCAGCCATGTTAAAATCCTGGAATAGGAAAACTATTTTTTTTTAGTATATTCTAGTATTAGCAAATAATAAGCAGTTTTGGCATTCAATACAATATGCTGATTTATAACTGCACTTGGGGGCATCATTATTTATTTAGAAATTGTATCTTTTATTTAGGATCCTTATACATTACCTGATAGTAGTTACCTTTGTACATGCTTCTGAAATTGACTTGTGAAGTAATTCCTAATAAAGCAATAATATTTTAAGAAATATTTTCCTAACTGCCTTTTTATTTAACCTAACTACAAGCAAGATTTAGTATCTATTAGAGGAAGAATAAACATCATTTTTTACACAGAGATAGTATATAGATAGATATGTATGCAGCTAATTTTTTAGGGAAGGAACACAACTGAATGAATCTTTACTATAAAGTATGTAATATTAACAGATTTGGTCTAAACCATGTGTATAATGTTTCTTACATAGTATGATTACATATTAATGAACAATACTGAGATTTTGTGTGCATGTGTTGGTGTGTGTGTATGTGTGTGTGTGTGCACGCACACATCATGTAGGGATAGGGGAAGATGCATATGCATACACATGTAAGTAGAGGCCAGAGACTATCTTCAAATATTCCTCAGGCACTATTCCTTTAAATAAAAAAGGAAGGAAGGAAGGAAGGAAGGAAGGAAGGAGGGAGGGAGGGAGGGAGGGAGGGAGGAAGGAAGGAAGGAAGGAAGGAAGGAAGGAAGGAAGGAAGGAAGGAAGGA
>NW_021620801.1:4805990-4813876 GCF_004785775.1 Grammomys surdaster | reverse complement strand
GGAAGGAAGGAAGGAAGGAAGGAAGGAAGGAAGGAAGGAAGGAAGGACAATCTCCACAACCCTAGAACTCAGCTAGGCTGGCAGACCAGTTTGACAGACTGTGTGACAGCCCATGTGTCTCCTCATCTCTCTTTCCCAGCACTGGAATTACAAGTGTATGCCACTATATCAGGCTAAAACATCAAACAAACATAGATTTGGGGGCACTGAACTTAGGTCCTCATGATTTCTCTCCACATCTGATAATGGAGTTTGGGGGGTTTTGTTTTTTTAAACAAGGTATTATTTTCTCATGAAGCATCATCGAAAGCAGCATGGTGTAGACTCAGAAAAGAAATAAACCAGTGGAAACTAGGATTCTGGCTTAATGTTTAAATTCTAATTGTCTGAGAGCTTCTAAGGAAGGCTTAAACAAGAGCTATTTTAAGCTACAAAGCAAGGAGAAGACAAGTTCAGCTGCTGTGAAATCTGTGGTCCAGGGTCTGCAGTAGGGTTCTGCGACACAGAGGTGTGAGCTTTTACTTTAATGTCTCAGGAATCTGAACCCTAAGGTTCACTAAATGGGTATAGCTTGTCACATAAGTTATCTGTTTTTAATGTGCATAATTTAACTTACAACTTGTAAAAATGTAAAGTCTGATCACTTTCTAAAGTTCTCATATCTGAATGCCAGTTACTAGTAAATCTTATTTCCCATTTAACTACACATAACCATCATGGAGTTAAAACAGCAATAGCATAGTGAATAGTTGTCTCAGAAATGCAACTTTTAGGTTTGTTTAGGTGGTATAAGGGCAGAAGAAAGGAAATGTCCCTACTTGTCTTTACTGCTGTTTTTAATTTTCTCTTCTCAAGCAAACATCTGGATTCTGGTGAGAACAGTGGGCTCTGAACCACTTCAAGCTGGATTCTTCTTTTCTCCCTATTCTCAGCTTCTTGGTAGCCTTGAAACTGAACAGGCTTAAAAATCACAACAGCCACTGGAGGGAGGAGAATGATGGAGCACCATAGACATTTTATCCCCAAAGAAATGTCATTATCTCAGACTTAGCTAGCAGTTCCCTGGAAACCATGGTCATGGGGCCAGCAGCACTGCGTTACTGCATGTTTGTCTAAAACAGTGGCAGATGGCTGACACTGCAACTGCCTGTGGTGATAACAAACAGGAAAGCAAGAAACCCACCAAAGTCCACAGGAAAAAAAAGCTAAAGAACACGGTACACAGGCAGCTTCAAGCAGCTCCCACATATCCAAGTAGAGTCAGAAGTTCTGATTTGGGTGCTATATCACTGGTTACTAATACTTCCCCTATATGCATGCCAAGTATAAATTCCTTCATTACAAATAATGCCACATATTCCTATGGCTTTACTACCTCTAATATCTTGACAATTTTAGATCTTTGACTCAAGTTACATCTTTCATGACTCTAGCCTGTTAATCTTATTTTTATGGCAACTAAAACATGGTGTATGAGTAGAAATCGTACAGTCAAGCCTTTTAGAAGCTACATGACTTTACTCAGTAACCTACAACTAAACATCACTGTAATTTGTAGTTTCTAAAAAATGGAAATGTTCATTCTGTTTCTTAAGACTTTGGTAAGAATGAAGGAAATAATAGATAGGGTGTGACTCAGCCTGGCCCATGGCAAGGGCCGGTAGTCTTGTTCATATTTACTGCCTCTGCTGACACATGCCCCAAATCCTGAAAATCCTTTGAAACCTTCTCATACTCCCTTAAATCCTTAATCTACTGGTACGTCTGTTCTCTCTGCTGTAGAGGACTCTTTTTACTAAATGAATAGGACCGGGCCCTAAAGTAAGAGTATGCCAGCTCACTGGTGAACAGTCAAATGTGATTGGAGGTCAGCCTATATTTGAATGTGACCAGCAACAACCTTCAAAGATGGTTCTCAAGTGAAGACAATTCAGGCAGAGCCACAGTTAACCTGTGGTGGACACACGGCATGAACAACAAAACTTCTGACTTACTATTTAAAAGGATATTTATAGCCATAATATTATCTTCCTTTTCCTGACTGTGAGACCTGTCTCAGTGAATGCTCCTGCTGTCCCTACGAAAAGATTCAAATGAAATGCCTGGGGAATTTTATCCTCTCATTCTCTCCTGACTTTGTTTATTAATTACCTACTTAATATTTCACAATTTATCATCATTTGACCTTCACTCAGGTTCTCTGTTTACTACTTCCCCAGCTTTATGCCCTTAAACATTTTCACTTACATGTAACAGACTGACTCTCAAAGAGACAGACAATTCTCAAGGATAATAAAGGACATGGCAGGAGCAACCCTTATACCAAATCAACTAGTCCCAACTTTACAGCCTCAATCACCTACCCAGAACATATTTCCCATTTTCTAAATCGGGGGTGGGGAGAAAGACCAAGTAACTAAGAAACACCCCTCCTTCTTAAAGCCTACTGGCATATTAGGACTAGCCAATCCTGCTTGTCTTGCCCTGTCTTTCATGGAGCCCCTTCCAGGGAAGCTCTCAGCTCAGGCTTCCTTGTAGCCCATGCCACTATCTCATTCCTGTCAGCCTTCTTTCTTTGGGAAACACAAATAATAAAAAGCTTCAGCTAATGTATAAGCATCTGTGTGTTATCTCTTAGCCTGTGGGCACAGATCAGATGGGACACCTAGAAAACAGTAAAAGAGACTGACTAAATGGAGACACTTACGATCAAGACTCTCCATAGAGCCTGCTGAGCAGTTTTACTTCTAATTGTAGTGCTGGGGGTCAAATCCAGGGCCTACCACAGGCTAAGCACATGATTTATCAAGCTGCATACCAGCCCAGCCCAAAATTATCTTAAGCAACATCTTAAATATATTCAATCCATTTAGAAGACAAATGCAAAGAAGTCAGAGAAGATAAATTTAAAATAGAAAGCTGCTGAGCTACATTTGAAACCAAGCTATCTGACAGTCCCTGACACTGACAATATGTACAGAGCTGGGCATCCCTCCTGTGATGCTCACATTCCCCAAAATTGAGCAAATGTGGAGTTCCAACAGCATTAGTCACTCCTACACGTTTGGCTCCCTCTACCACTGAGGATATCTCAGATCTAACCTAAAGCACACACTTTGGAACACAGTTTGTAGCATCCTACAAAACTAAATATTGCTTTATGATGTGACCCAAAGTCATTCTCTTACTGTGCACTCCATGAGGTGAAGCTGAGATTCACCCCAAACTCTGCACCAGAAGGTTTAGGTTTAAAGGTCACTTAAGTGTCCAAAACTCAAAATAAATGAAGTAGGTTTCAAAAGAAGACTAGACAAATGACCTAGTCTAGAAATCCACACAATGGGGTGTTACACAATAATAAAGCAGAAAAGGTCTATTAAACCATGACAAGAAACTGTCCAGACTATATTGTGAAGTCAGAGTAACCAATCTAAAAAACCCACACTGTGAATTCAATTACATGGCATCCAGGAGAGATAAAAGTACAAAAGACAGGAGGAAAACCAATAGCTGCCAAACCTCCAAGGACAGTGAAAGAGAGATGAACAGAGAAAACACGGGGCCTTTTGCAGTTGGGAAGCTACTCCATATATGATAATATAAGTACACTGTATATACATGTCAAAACTCACAGGGCTAAAGAACATTGAGCATAAAGCTTAACACTGGCATTCACCAAATTATGATGTTTTGGTAGCTGAAGGACTGCAGATAAGACAGTGGCTCATTAGATTACATTATCTAGTGATATCATTTTGGTTGTAATTTATATATTAATATTTAACAGTAATGTGATAATGGAGGAAACCACTGAGGAGGTGGTATATTAGAATTCTCCATATAGTCACTCAATGTTTCCTACAAGCCTAATACTGCATTTAAAAACAAAACAAAACAAAACAAAAACTTCGTCAAAGAGACTATTACATAAAACCACACAGATCAAAATGCAGAGAATAAGAGATTAATCATGTGATACCCATTCCCAACTGATAAATCTCAGAGCACAACTCCTTGACTTAACACTCAGGGATCATTATGTAAAAAAGGGGGTAGAGGAGGGATAAGAGCCAGAAATAGGAAGGTTGTTGTGAGAGTGTGTCACCTAGAGACGCAAGGGAGACTACATTCATCAAGTCACATCAATGAGGCTACCTAAACAGGACCCTAACAATGATGACATCAATCAATGAACATGATCACACAGCACGGGGAAAGCAGGAGGGTCCTCCCCCTAGCCAAAGATCGATGGGTAAGGACTGGGAAGTCCTAGACTGAGGGGATAGTCTTCTCCATGAAGAGTTCCCCAATCCGTTATCCAATATCAAGTGGTCAGTCCATCAGCCCTGAAATCATATACATACAGACACCACAATACAGACTGATCAGCGTGTGTGCATGTGTGTGTCTGTGTGTGTAGTTTCACACATTTAACAATAAAAGGCATGAATTTTAAAGACAGCAAGAGGGATGAGGAATGTGTGGAAGGAAAGGAAAGGGGGAAATGATGTGTCTATATTACAATTTCAAATGAATAAAATTATTAAACAAATGCACAATCTATTAATAACTGGGTGTAGTTGTCACACCTTCAATTCCAGCACTTGGGAGACAGAGGCTGAGAGATCTCTGTGAATTTGAAGATGGCCTGCTCTACATAGTAAGTTCTAGGGCAGTCCAAGCTACACAGTGAGACCCTGTCTCAAAAAAAAAAAAAAAAACTTATTAGTAAGAAGGCAAAACTAAAACAGGTACAGTAACCATGGCAGGGATAAGAAATGTCTGTCACTGTTTCTGTAAAAGCTACACTATATGTCAAAAGAGTCTTCTATAATCCGTAAGCCAAGCCCACTACAGCCAATATGACACAGAAGTAGACAGAAGCATTCTGGAGGGGATAGCTAATCTTAATAGCCAAATATAAGAAAGTTAATTTGATCCCAAGAGATACAAGGGAAAACATCAAACTGAGAAAGTAAAGACAACAGAAGAAAGTATCTGTTGCCGTGGAATTCCCACACCATTCCTGCACATGTGCTCTCCTCTGTCTGTAGTGGTCCAGTGTGCTCTCTCCAGGCTTGTACTGATGTCTCACCTCGAAGACAAGCTTTGATTTAGTCAGGTTTTGAACCAATATTAAGAACATACACTGTCAACATTATTGTCTGTCTACCTTCAATTATTATCTTCTGTACAGTTTTTTAAGATTTAATTTTATTCAAATGAGTGTTTTGCCTGCGTATATGTAAGTGCACTGTGTGTGTGTGCCTGATATCTCCAGAGCCCCGGACACTCCATAATCCTGGAACTAAGGACAGTTGCAAGCCACTATGTGGAATGGTGGGAACTGAACCTGGGTCCTCTTCAAGAAAAGCAAGTAAGTGCTCTAAATCATCTCTCCAGCTTGTGCTGTGTGGTTTTATATATTCTACCACAGCTACTGGACCACCGCCCCAGATTAATGTTTTAAGAGTGTGTTGTTCTCAACAGCCATTTGCACCACTGCTGCTATTCACAGCCTCAGATTCTACAGAAGTTTACCAATGAAATCTCCTTTTTTGAGAGAAGAAAAACAAGGCCTATGTCTTTGGTTATGGCTCAGCCTGGTACTGTGTCTTCCCCACAACAGAATACAGTTATGGCAACTAGGGCAATGTACTGTGATTAACTGATTAATAGATTCATACTGAAGTCAGTAACTGGCCTCAGGCAACTAATGTTAACAGAAATCTATCAGAGACTCATGAAAGTACATAAGGATCTGCCACACCTGTGATCAGTGTGGGGGAAGATAAAACCTTAGGAGGCTTCCATCTGATCCTGAAAAGCAAGTCAGCAAAAAGAAGGTGAAGCTTAAGAAGGTGTGTGAACACACATGAAAACAAAAACCAAGAAAAAACTTTTCTCGTCATGTTTACACAGGACAGAAAAAGCAAGAACACATGCCTACTTCCACTGGTTATTCAATAGCAAAGACAGCAGTCCCTTAGGTTAAAAAAACCATAATTACAAGGCATGAGGTAAAATACATTTCTGTTTCCTTACCTGTTGTGTTCCATCTGCACTTACAATAGGGGCAGACAGAAGAGAGATGTCGCTACTTAAAATCTGGGCTGTGTCTAGCAAAGGCGGATGTTCTGCCATTATGGATAAGGCATCAATACACCAGAAAACCCTCCAACTCTGCAAAACAAAAACATAAAACCACTGAAGTATACATCCAGATACCACATTAGAATACAATCAGGAATTGCCTCACTAACAAACAAACTGTCCAGGAAAACCAAAAGATCTCCTGACTACTTTTTTCAATCAATTACTTGAGAAAATGTATTTCATATAACATAACCAAGGTAACATTAGTTATACTCAACCTAATGCTAATACCAGAAACTGTATTTACACTAATGTCTGCATCTCCATTTTCCATTCCTAGATAAGGATTATTTCATTTAGCCATCACTATTTAATCTACACCCTGAGAGAGACATCAAACTACAATGGTTGAACTCTACCTGTGACATTTTTCTATGAGCTGACAAGGTAAAATTACAAAGGCTCAATCTTCCTAATCATCCTGGTTGCCCTGAGGCACTATACAAAAAGAATCATGATTTTCTACTGAATCCTCACACAAAGCAACAGAGTTCGGGGGCGGGGGTTATTCAGGATCAGGGCAGGAGCCTTCAAGTTTTAAGTTTTAAGCTCTTCCAGTATCCATTCATCTGCTCTAAGTGAGAACAACTGTACAGCAAAATGAATCTGTTGTTAAAGAAAGGATGTGCTAATACTCATACAGAAAGGTGGGATGGTAGAGGATTAGTTTACACTGCATGAACCAATAAACACCAAACAGAGCAAAGTGAACACAGTCATACATGCTACTAAGTCTATGCTGAGATTTATGGAATCATTTTTGTATGCTCGTCACATTCACCAATTCAATGCCAAAGGGCAAGACATTAATTTTCAAAGATGATATTCATATTATTTTAAATGTTGAATCTTCACAGAAACTCCCATAAAAGTTGATTCAACTTGAAAACAAATTTTTTTAGATATATTAGAAACTGCTGAAGCTTTTAAAAATGCATTCAACATAGGTACTTATTGATGATTTCATACTAAAAACACTAATAGAGAGCAGTGAGTATTATCAGCTGTCTCATGAAAAGGCACACCAGTTAAACATAGTGTCTATACTACATACACATGCATATGAACAAATTAACTCCTGCCATAATGTGCATTACTAAATTACTTAAAGACTGATGAAACTCAATACTTTGATTCATTATCAAATAATTTCTCTGTGGAATTTATAAAAATTTTAAGGTGGCAAAAAATCTTTGTGTTATTTGACTTTTGCCAAGTCTCACAATTATTATACAAGAGCAAACAAGTCCAGGAAGTAAATTCACAAGTTAAGAGAGTAAGTACTTCACTTTTGTTCCCTGCTTCCTCATTCTTTTTCTTCCTTCACTCCTCCCTCCCCTTCTCGTTATAATAGCAATGAACTTTTATTTCATCAATAGACGGCCTCTCAGTGTCGTCCAGGCTAGACAACAACCCTCCTCTGCTGTGGTACCCTGGGTCCCCGAGGCCACAAGCACATTCACTGCCCTCATTTCTCTTTCCTTTTCCTTTTTGCACGTGTGTGTTTGTGTGTGTGTATGTGTGTGTGTGTGTGTGTGTGTGTGTGTGTACGTACGTACGTACGTACTGGCAAATACAGCTAGTTCAGGTTCAGTAAGAGATCCTCTCTCAAAACCTAAGGTCAAGAGATAAGGTATGGTAAGGTAGGACACTGGACACCAGCCTCCGGCTCCCAGTTGCATACTCATGAACAAGTACAACTGCACACATGTGCAGACCCACCCCACCAC
>NW_021620801.1:4779845-4805980 GCF_004785775.1 Grammomys surdaster | reverse complement strand
CCACCACACACAGCCAAAGAAATGCTTTCCTTGTCTCCATGGGTTCTTGTATCTTGTGGCTTTTTTTCACTCAATCCTAGGATTTTTTTTTAATTTCTCTTATTTTGTAAATGATTCATTCAGCACGGTGCTGCTCCATGATTTTATGTATGTTCAGTAATTTTTCTTGCTGCTGATTTCTAGCTTTATTAAACTGCAATCAGTTAAAACACAAGGAAGTATTTCAATTTTCATATACTCTATAGACTTGCTTTGTGTTCTAAAATAAGGTCCACTTCAAAGAATGTTCCATGAGCTTCTCAGAAAAAAATGTATATCCTTCAATGTTTGGGTACAATATTCTGTTGATGTCTGTTAAGTCCACTTGATCTGTAATATCATTTAACTCTATTTCTTTGTTGATATTTTTGTTGGAGTAAGATACTCAAGTAACCTACTGCCATGTACTGAGGTCAATCTGTGCCTTTATATTCAGTAGTGTTCATCTTATGAAATGGGGTACATCCATATTCAGCACCTGTACATTTAGAATTGAAATATCCTCTTGACGGATTGTTCTCTTAAATAATATGACTGTATCATAACTTTGGTTTGAATTCTTTGTGCAGTAAAATTATTTCCTATACCCATTTGCTTTCTAGTTGTATGTACTTACTTGGAATATCTTTTCCTCTTTTATCCTAAGGCTGTGCTTACTTTTGACAGTTATATATGTATTTCTGGTATACTATACATAGATGGGTTTGGGTTTCTTTGTTGTTGTTTTGTTGCTTGAGACAGATCTCTCTATGTAGCTCTGGCTGTCCTGAAACTCACAAAAGTTCTCCTGCTTCTGCCTCGTGAGTGATGGGATTAAAAGTGTGAACTATCATATCCTGCTTGGGTCCAGTGTTTTAATCCGACGTACAGGTCATTATCTTCTAATTAGAAAATTGAAACTAGGAACATTCAGTATTGAAAGGTATGCATTAACTCCTGCCATTTGATATATATATGTGTGTGTGTGTGTGTGTATGTGCGTGTGTATGTATATATATGTATATATATGTATATACACACACACACACACATATATGTGTGTGTGTGTGTGTGTGTGTATGTATGTATGTACGTACGTATTATCTGGTACTTTTCTAATTATTTGGTTGAGTACAGTCTTTCCTGTAACTTCACAAATGTTTCTCTATTCAGTGTATAATTCCTTTAAGTATCTTCCCTAATGTTTCATTAGTAATCATGAATTCCTGTATCATAGAAACTTTTTCCTTCTTCTTCAATTATTAAGGATACCTTTGCTGTGCATAGTAAATCTTGGTTGGCAACTATTGTCTCTCAGACCTTGGTATATATTATTCTAAAAGCTCATAACTTTTAGATCCTCTGTTGAGAAATCCACTGTTCTAGTTTCCTTTCTGCTGCTGTAATAAAACACAAAGGAAACTTTTAGGAGGAAAAGACTTTTTTGACTTATACTTCCAGGTCACTGAGAGAAAGAAGTCAGAGCACAAACTCATAGGAACGTCAAGGCAGGCCTGCTTGCTATTCCATGCATGCAGCATTACCTCTAACCAAGACATTTACTCACAGCCAAGAAAGTATGCAGAAATCATGGCAACATGCTGCATGCTGGCTCCTTTGCTCGCTTGGTCTCATGCTCATGCATAATTAGTTTCCTTATACAGGAGAACCATCTGCCTAGGCAATGGTACCACCCACTGTGGGCTGGATCATTCTATGTCAATTAACAATAAAGAAAATTCCTCAAAACATCCCACATATCAATTTGATCTAAGAAATGCTTCAACTGAGACTCTTCCCTTTGATGAATTCTAGGTTGTGTCAAGTTGACAATTAACTAAGTTAACAAGGATATCTACTGTTCTCTTTGATAGGTTTGCCTTTATATGTGACTGGTGCTTCTCTCAGATAGTGCTCAATAGTCTCTGTTCTGAATACTTACTGGCATATTCTGTTCTGATCCTATTTATTTGGTTTTCTAAATGTCACCTACATGTGACAGCCACCTGTTTCACTAGATTTGGAAATTTTCCCATGCCTTTCTTGAATACATTGTCTCTGCCTCTGGCTCATTTTTCTGGTCCTATACTCATGATTTATAAATCTGGACTTTTAAATCATTTGCCATAGATCTCAGATGTTGCTCATGATTTCTTACTTGTTTCCTTTTTGTCAAGAAGTATTCTAATTCTTTAAGCTTGTCATCAAGCTCTAACACTACCCTCTACTTAATTCTACTGGGAAGGCTTTCCACTAAGATTTTATTTCATTTATTGGTATTTTCATTTCCAAATTTTCAACTTTTTTTCAGTATTTCTACCTCTACTAATTCCTCTTTCATATTCTGTATTGACTTTCTTATTTCATCCAGCTGTTTGTAGTGACTAAATATAGCAAGAAGTTTATTCATATCCTCTTGGATTTCATTCAACATTCTTATAATTATTCTTTTGAATACTTTGAATTTTCATCTAATTCATTCTCACTGAAGTCAATTACTATGGAATTAGTAATTTTAAGGAGTCACGTTGCCTTGACGTGTGTGTGTGATAGAGGGGGGTTGCTATTTTGGAACTTGTCTCTGGGATTAGGCTGTTTGGATTTATTTTCAATCACACACATTCTTTTAGTAAGGATTTACAATGTTCAAATGGAACTGGCTTTTAGTAACATTATGATTTTATTTTTTCTGACAATGATGCTAATTTTTGACACATGTATTCAATGCACTTATAAAAGTTCTAGCTAGAATAATTAAGTAAGAAAGGGGAAAAGAAAGCCATTTAAATTTAAAAAGGAAGTAAAATGATGTTTGCAGACAACATGTTATTTCTAGAAAATGTAAGAATTTCACAAAAGCTATGATTGATTAAAAAAATTATTGAAATTCCAGGAGATAGAATCCATGTAGAAAAATGAATTGTGTTACTATACACTAACAATGGATAATCTGAAAAAGAAATCAAAATTCAATTTACAATAGCATCAAAAAGAATAAAGATGGGTCTGGAGACACAGCTCAGCAGGTAATTTTGCACAAGCCATACAGGCCTGACACTGACTTTAATCTCCAGAACTCATAAAATGCTAGAAGGGGTAGCCCCATCTATAACTCTAACACACTTATGCTGAGATGGGATGCAGAGCTAGGAATCACCTGGGAGCTCTTAGGCCAGCTAGCCTGGAGTTCCTGGAGCACAACTACAGAAACAAGAAAAGCCCTACCTGACTCCTGAGTCATCCTCTGACCTCCACACATATACTATGGCATATGCATATGTGCACGCACATAATAAACAAACAAGCAAGCAAATAAACCTATATTTAAAGAAACTTACCCAAGAAGGTAAGACTTGTACTCTGAAACTACAATATTTCACTGAAAAGGGTAAAGATCCAAATAAGGAGAAAATATTCCATGTTCATTTATTCAAAGATTTATTTTGAAGATTTCCAAACTCTTCAAATGATCTGCAGACTCAATAAAACAGCAATTTTTAGGGGTGTAGAAAATTTGATCCTAAAATTCATATGGAACTTCAAAGGACTATAAAGAGCCAAAACAACTTTAAAAGAAAGAAGAGATGCAGGATTCATACCTCCTGTCCTCTAAACATATCAAAAAGCCATGTAATAATAACACATATGGTACTGGTATAGAGAAAGACAACTAGATCAATGAGCTATAGAAGACCTCAGAGATATTCTAACATATGGTCAAACAATCTTCTATGAGTGCTAAGACTACAAGATGGGAAAAGACACTTCCTTCAACAACAAGGTCATGAAACTGAGATATTTACACACAGAGTGAATCTGGAACTCTTATAATATATACAAAACTTAATAACAGATTAAAGATCTAAGTATAAGAATCAAAGCTATATAAGTCCTAGACAAAAATAAGCAGGAAAGCTTCATGACACTAGGTTTCCTTTGTACACACATGGCAAAAGCATAAAACAGGCATGACAGTACACCAAACATAAATGTTCACACATCAGAGGAGTCTACACAGAAACAGACAACTTTCAGAACAGTTTAAGAAATTGCAAACTGTCATAGTGAGGCAACTACAACACAACACAAAACAACACAACACACTGGGTGGCTCAAAGACACTGCTCACAGTTTTGGAGACTACAAAGTCAGGTATGTGCTAGCTATCTGGCTCCTCAAGGACCTGCTTCCTCTTTCAGACAGCAATCTTCATGTTTTCTCTATGAGGGGGAGGAAGCTCCTGGACCTCCTCTTATAAGAACATTAATTTCATCGTGGGAGCTGCGCCTTTATGACCTCACTTTAGGTCTCATTATCTTCCCAAAGCCTTGCCTCCTGACATCATCACACTGAAGATTAAGGCATTCAAATAAGAATTTTGGAGACATATATTCAAAACTTAACACTGCCATTACCTCTTCCCCAAATTCATGTCTTTTTTTATTTTGTCCCAATGGTCCCAAAAAAGTCTTAATTTATTTTAATATCAATTCTAAAATTCAATTTTTCATATTAACATCATCTACATCAATCATTGGGAGAAACTCATGACTTATTCCAACACAATTCTTTTTCTTCAACTTGTGAACCCCTTTAAATTGTGTGCTTACAAAATACAATGATGGTATATACACTGGATAGAGGTTCTGTTCCCAAGGGGCAAAGAAAAAAAAGTAATTCTAAAATTTAGCAGTACAAATACCATAAGGTCTATAGGCATAATTACTTTTGATGTAATGCTCTGTTTTCTAGACCTACTAGAATCACCTACCCATACAGCATGACAAGGTGGCCCTTCCCTTCCAGTAATGTCAGGGTCCTAACAATAAGTCTCTGTCACTTGGTAGTTCATCTCTTCCTTTACAACCCACATGGCCAAATGTAATAGAGGATATAATCTCAATAGTTGAGAGGCTAACAAAGAAAGACTGCCATGAGTTTCAGGCTACCTGACTTACATACACAGTGAGCTCCAGACAACCCTCAACTACAGAATAGGATTGCTTATTCAAGTCCAGATTTGCTTTCAGTGCCCCAGTAGCCAACTGCCTTCTGAATGATGAAGCCACCTTCTTTGAGCAGTTGCTTTATCCAGCTCTGCAGTAGCTTAGGTACTACTGGGAAAGATCATTTTAGGTGTCTCCTTTTAGATACAGGCAAATGTGCTCATTTCTTACTACTCTGGCTGACTATTTAAGGGAATCACTTCCAGATTTCTGAAGTTCATTTTCCATGCAGTTCTTCCATCTTCGGTTCTTTGACAGGCACATTATAATCTTCATAGGTTTCCTAGATTGTAACTTAATCTCAAATCAGAGTCTGCCAAGACAGACTTGGGTTGCCCTGTCTGTACTGTGTCTGGCAACCTCTTCAAGGAAGCTCAACCAATCACAGGCTCCCTCTTTTGTCTGACATCTAATGCCTCAAGCAATACTGTACTAGGCCTTTAAACTAGTTTTTAGTTGTTTCAAGACAAAAAGCAAATCCAATCCTTCTTACTTTATAATGTCAAGGGACCTACATTTGTGACTCTTTTTAGTATGCCCAATAGCCAGTAGACTGGTAAAGAGATGTGCTAGGACAAAATGGCTACTGTAGGAGGAACTTACCCAAGCAGGCCTAGCTGCAATTCTAGCATATGTGCAGCTGAAACTTCTTCCCTGAGCATGCCTAGAATCTTAGAGACTGTTGATGCTGGACCAGGCAATGGCGTGAGCCACTGAGAAAAAGACAGGGTCATATCTGGATACTTGAGAGCAAATGAGATGCTGGGAGTGGGGTATAAAGGTTTGCTCAGCTCCTGTAATAAACGAGTTTGGTTTTGCTATTTGCCCAACTCCCAGAGTCTGTGTCCTTAACTTTGTGCCTTCTTACCAAGGGTCTTGTTCAGGTTGCAAGCAACTGCAGAGCTAGAGTAACTTTGCATACTTAACACAGTTAGCTTCACCAATTACTTGCAAAGAACAAATTTTATCACAAGAAAATCCTGTTTTGATGTTCTGTGAAACAGAACAGAGCCTTTCAGTTGAACACAGTAACTTAATGCAGTGCTTTCCAAATTCTGTTATGAACCTCTAACTAGTCCTGGGCTTAAAGTTATTTTCCATTAGCACATAATTTCTCTCCATCCTGTTTATTAAAAACACTTGTCTTTACTCTTAACACACAGTGATTTCTAACACCAACTGTCTTTAGAGTTCTTGGGTTGGCTCAGTGGTGCAGCACTTGTCTTACCTGACTGAGACCCTTGATCAGATCCCCAGGAGGAGCTTTGAAGGATGAGTTTTTTCATATGATATGAAAGATGAAGGCATATGGAAGATGGAAAACATTCACAGTTATAATTTGTGTAGGGATGGAACCCAGAACTGCCTAAACAAGCACTCTGCTGCTCAACTACAGCTACAATTAAGAATTACATCTAAAAAGGTAAAGGGGTGGGGAGGCGGCAATGGGAGGATTGTGGACTTGCTGGCCTGTCATCTGGCCTCTGGCTACCCAGTCTAGCCCCAGATTCAATGAGAGACTGTGACTCAAAGGAATAAAGGTGGAGAGCAACAGAGCAGAACACCCAGAATTCTCCTCTGGCCTCTGCACAGGTACTGGCATATAAGTACATGCATACATCACACAAACACACACACACACACACACACACACACAAATAAAAACAACAATATTACTTTGGATATCAGTTAACTTATACAAGTTAAGAATCACAAGTATAATTCTTTCTTCTTTGAATGTGTTTTACTGCAGCTCAGATACACCATTATGTTGAAACTATTATTTCCTTTGACATTTTGTTTTAGAGTCTTAGCCTTTAATAGCCTATTATTTCTTATAAAATGTGTGTGTGCTTACAGGTGCCAGGCATGTGTATTCATGAGAGTATGTGAGTCAGTCTCTCCTTCCACTCACTATATGTGTATTAGAGATTGATATGGGTAGGCAGGCTTAGTAACAAATGCCTTTGTTTGCTGACCCATCTCATTGGCCTTAATATTGCTATTTCTAAAAATACTAATAAATTTAAAGACCAACTGGGAAGCTTTTGCAAGTGAAAGAAAATACTATTTTTAAAAAAAGAAAAGGTCAAAAACTAAAACTGCCCAATAAAGAAAATGATTTGGAAAAGGACCAATCAGAATCTCCTAAACCCAACCCCCCTCTTCAGTACCAGGTTTGTTACACCACAAAGGCTTTACCTGCTGTCACAAACATATAAGCATAACTTTTTCTTTATTGTCCTCAAATCCAAACTCCACTTTAAAGCTTCACAACTGTGGTGGGCAGCGTTCCTTTTCCTCTGCATGTGCAAGTGCTATTCTGGAGCAGCTATTATACAAATAAAGTCACATGTATGACTCTCTTAGGTTTTCCATGCAAAATACCTGGAGATTTTCATTAAAAATTACTTTCATGGCTCTATTCCATGTATTTGATGGTCCCTAACTTTCCATTGTTACGATCACACCATAGTTTATTCTAATAATGGACACACACTTCCTGGCTTTTAGGATTTATCTCTCTGTGTGCGTGCGCGCGCGCGTGTGTGTGTGTGTGTGTGTGTGTGTGTGTATACAGTGCTTGTGAGTGCAATACCCACAGAAGTCAAAAGAGGGCACTGGATCTCCTAGAGCTGGAGTTCAAGGTACCTGAGTGCTGGAAATTGAACTATAAGATCAGTACTGTGTAAGTAACTCCTAAGTCATCATTCCAGCCTCAAGCTTTTCTTGTCTTTTTTTCTTTTCTATTCTAGGCAAGGTCTCCTTATGTAACCATGGCTGGCCTTTAACTCACAGAGATCCCCTTCCTCTACTTCATGAGGGCTGGAATTCAAGGCACCTGCCAACCTATCTGGCACACTTGCAGTTTTATTTCTGTATGTCTTCCTCTGCAGCTATAACCATGTAGTAGCAATATTCTCTAGGAATCTAGGAAAGTATTTCTATATTATGGGTATGATTCAGAAGTTTATTGGTTAAAGTAGATAGAAACTGTCTAAGTCTCTTAAAAAAAAAAACTAATTTTTCTCTGTTCAATAATTCTTGAGTGCCTGCTTTCCAGTTTGACACTACTAAAATTCCCTAATAATTTGCTAGTTATACTTCAAAGTTTTAAGTCATCTCTCACTGAGGTTTTAAGCTAAATTTCTCAAAATACTCCTGTGGCTGTCTCCTCAAAGCTTTTGTAAGATCTGTTTTGGCTGCATGTATGTATATGCATCACATACATGACTGATGCCCACTCTGATCAGTAGAAGATATTCTAGCTCCTGGAACTGGAGCTATGGATGGTTCTGAATCAACATGATGTGGCTGGAAACTGAACCCAGGTCCTCTGAAAGAACAACAAGTGCTTTTTAATCACAGAACCATTTCTCTAGCCTCAAGATCTCCCTACTTTTATTTCTGTGAATTTATTGGTCATAGTCTTTCCTATTTTCTACTAAGCTATCTTTGTTACAATAATTGTAGGCAAACTTAAAAAGCTTCAGTGTTAAGTTTTTTCTGTTGCGAGGTGAACACTGTATTCTAGTCTCTCAATTGCCTTTTTAAAATGATGCCAAAGTTTGGTAGTCTTCACCTCAAGGATTTAAAAAAAAAAAAACTCAAAAAAATTTTGACATTAAATCTTTTTTTTTTCCCCTCTTGGATATTTAGTCATTTGAAACTTAAATTTTCAGAGTACCCAACTGGATGGAAGACTTCTCTACACTACTAAAAACTAACTTTTCCATTACTCAATAGTTCCCTATATCTTCTTTCTCTTGAATTTTATTCTGTCCCTTTGATAATTATGCTTATCTCTACCCCAGATTCTTACTATTTTAATAGTTAAACTTTTAGGGTCTGAAGAGCTACTCAGTGGTTAAGATCACTCACAGCTTTTGAAGAAGATCTGGGTACAAGCCCCAGCACCTATAAAGCAGCTTATGACTGACCCAAGGATCTCTCACCTCCTTATAGACTCTTCAGACACTGAACACGTTTAATGCACATACACACATGCAGACAAAACACTCATACATAAAAACAAATAAATTAAAAAAATAAAGCTTTGCAAAGATTTGATCTTTACCTTTGATACGTAAGTCCCCCTTGTATTTACTCCTGAAACTCATTTGACTATGCGCCTCTATGGCTTCCTCCACTTTCACCCTTCAATTTTGCAAGTTTCATTTTAAAATCATTAAATTCTTAATTAAAACAATGATCTTATAAACCAATATGGTAAGAACTGCCACTCTGTAGGAATTAGTGAGTTACCAATTTCAGAAATGTTCCTCTAAGCTATTCATATTTTCTTCATTTATTTACTATACATTTTACAATTTTTTAAAGTACTTTATAACCTATGACTGCTCTTTTTCTTAACTATTTCAAAAGTCAGTCACTGCTGGTACAGAAAAAAACACTAGTAAATTAACCTCATAGCCAGACATTTATTGAAACCCTTTAAGTCATTTTCAGATTACTATCGTGTGTGTGTGTGTGTGTGTGTGTGTGTGTGTGTGTGTGAGAGAGAGAGAGAGAGAGAGAGAGACAGAGACAGACAGAGAGACAGAGAGAGAGCCACAGAGAGAGAGCCACAGAGAGAGACAGAGAGAGAAGGGGGAGGGGGAGAGGGAGGGAGAGAGATGAGGAAACCAGATACTTTCCCACTATGTTTAAGAAAAGGATGTCTAGTCTTACCACTTCTCTTCTAATTCCGTTTTGTCGTTGTTGTGGTCAGGGTAGCAGTAATGGTGATGGGACTACCAGGAATAGAGCCCATGACATCTGCTATACAGTTAAGTGTTCTAAAGCTAAATCACATCTCACCTCTATTTTGTATTTTCTTTTTCTTTTTCTTTTTTTTTTCTTTTTTCTTTTTTTTTTTTGGTTTTTCGAGACAGGGTTTCTCTGTGTAGCCCTGGCTGTCCTGGAACTCACTCTGTAGACCAGGCTGGCCTCGAACTCAGAAATCCGCCTGCCTCTGCCTCCCAAGTGCTGGTATTTTGTATTTTCTAAGTTTGCAATCTTATCAGTTATAAATAATAATAATAATATTATTATCCTATTACAAGTTATTTTTCTTGTTTCTTAATGTATCAGATAAGAGTTCTGGACCAATGTTAATAATGATAATGTTCCCATCTTTTAATAGAAGTGCTACTTTCTAGTATTTCACTATTACATTCAATATAAGTTCCTGCTAGAGTATTTTATAAGGTTATTTCTTGTTGATGGTGAGTTATTAGGACTGGTAACTGAATTTAAGAAAACAAATTCTAGCACCAAAGAGATAATTACAGTTGACCCTACAATCCATAAATACAGTAAATTATATTATTAACATTGTCTAGCAGTGAATCATTATAATCCTGGAATTCAGCATAGTAACATTTTTAGCACAAAGAGATAAGTATAGTGGTTCCTTAAATCTATATAGTAAATTACATTACTATTTCGCCTAAGACTAAATCATTACATTCCTGGGATGTAACGTAATGGAACTGGTATTAACAAAAAGCCTGGGTTCTAGCATCATCTGGACTCAAAGTCCTTATCATCACTAAACAGCTCTATGGTCCTGGGCATATTAGTTACCTTATTTTAAAAATGGTGGCAATGATATCCAACTCAGATGGTTTGAGAACTAAATAGGCAGCTATGTGTGAAGTTTGAAACAGCACCCAAAACAGAAAAAGCACTTCTTAAATATTATTTTCTAATAATTTTGTACTAGCCAAGAACAAAGTTTGTAGCACTCAAAGGGTCAACAAACTAAGGTTTATGTGTCAAACTTGGCCTGCTGCCTGATCCCTAAATAAAGCTGAATTAGAAGAGATCCACACTCATTTATGTATAAAATAGCTGTAGCCAGTTTCTGCTCCTGTTGTAGCTTGGCTTCAGTAGGTATGCAGAGTCTTTGCCACCAACACGGCCTGAAACACTGATTCTCTGCTTCTTCTGCTCAAAACTGTCATTAGCAGCAGTGCTATTCACAGTCCACCAGTTAGAAAATGTAATACATAAAAACATTTATAATACACACACACATACACACACACACACACACACACACACACACACATATACACACAAATGTACATAATCACAACACTCTACAGGAAACAGGGCTACTAAGGGCCAAAACCAGGAAAGAATCACACAAGTAAAAAGAGGCAAGAGAAGAGGTATTTTATTTAATTATTTTAAAATATGTATTTATTTACATGACTTTATCACTCATCTTAGTCTGTAAACCCAGAGAGAAGAAAGTATAACATTCATTTTATAACATTTCTGTTGCAGGCACTGGAGACATTTTAATTCTTCAACAAATGAGAGATATAGATAAATTAATAGTGAAAATAAGAACAGGAAACCTGGGTGACAATAACTAACACATCTGTCAAAGTTGCAGATATAA
The DNA here is from genome assembly GCF_004785775.1 of Grammomys surdaster. NCBI lineage: Eukaryota > Metazoa > Chordata > Mammalia > Rodentia > Muridae > Grammomys > Grammomys surdaster. Next base: position 4,794,541 of record NW_021620801.1, on the reverse strand, counting down.
ATATATCACAGCACTCATTCCGTTCACAAGAAATAAGTTCTGCCTTTTAATCCTTTAAACACATATTCTAGAATTTTAATATTATTCCATTGTACATGGAGGAATCAGGGAACTGCGATAAAGTGGCATGTTTCTATATACCTAATAAAGACAACCAATAGTCTGTTACACCACTTACCTCATGGTATAAAGCTGGAAAATGATGAGACACATGGCTTGTCAATGGTTTCAAAAGAATATGGATTTGCAGAGAAAGTTTGGTATATCTTTAAATTGAGGAGTTATTCCAATAAACTCATCACTTAAAATAATAGTCTGAATGCAACCTAAAAAGTGGGTCATGAGGGACACTGCAGTCCCTACACTTTATCCAGTGGTTCTCAACCTTCCTAATGCTGAGAACCTTCAATACAGTTCCTCATGTTGTAGGGACTCCCAACTATAAAATTTTTGTTGTGACTTCATAATTGTAATTTTGCTACTGTTATGAATTATACTGCTAATATCTGTATGCAGGATATGTGATATGTGACCCCTGTAAAAGAGTTCTTCAACTCCTAAAGGGGTTGTAACCCACAAGCTGAGAACTGCTGCCCAATCATGTGAACCAATCTTAATAAGTTTCAAATAGCAGATATATAAGTGAAGTATTGCCATACTATGATATTTTCTTTAAAAATACTGCTCTGAAGTAGTAGATGTACTTAAGCATAACAATATACAAATCAACAGAAAGGTACTTAATAAGCTATTATGATAAAATGTAAATAATATATTCACCAGACATTATAAACAAAAACACTACATGGGGAAAAAAATCAAGTCTTAAGAATAAAACCATATTTGAGAATGGCTATATTAAAAAAAATCCAGAAAATTTAAACAAAATGACATCATGAATTCTTTTTATTTAAGCAAATATTAAAACAGATTGATTTTGAAGTACATGAAATAACGACTCCTTCAACCAAAGCAGTCAGTATGTACATGAACTACTTCTCTCAAGGCACAAAATATACAAGTTCAGTATCCTTTCATCAACATGCTTAGAGTCAGGAGCGTTTCAGACTCTGGAGTATCTGCGCACACCATGACAATATTCTGGAAATGGGTGCTAAATCTAAACACAAAATTCACTTGTATTTTATATATACATTATATTGTGGCCTGGTGTTTCTATATAGTTTTTTTTTTAGCTTACCAACTCCTTAACTGTAACCTACCACTTCACATCAAGTGAAGAGTTTGCATCTGTGACATCATGGTGGCCATCAGTTTCACATTTTGGAGCATCTTGAATTTGGAGTTTGGGATGCTCGATTTGTAATTACACTTTAAGAAAAATCTTCAATGTGCTGTGAAGTGTACTTAAGAAACAAGTGCTCTGAATCTGCAGCCAAATAAGAAGATTCTCTCTCCCCCCCCATTACATGGCTGTGTGTTTATTGAAGAAAACTACACACACTTAAATCAATTAAACTAACCCCTCACTGGAAAAGGAGAACGACACTTTGAAAATATAAATCTATATGGATAAATATATATTAAGATGTGAGTTCTAAAGAAGAAGAGCAAAAAAAACCAACACTACTCAACACTGCTATAGTCTGGTTCATACAATAATCTGTCAAATGTACCTAACTTTCTTGTCAAGGTTGATGACAAAATACACACTACACTTTGTATTTCTACCAACTAGCTAGCACCTAAGTCATCTCAAAGAGTGAGGAAGGAAGAAGTCATCCCCAAGTAGAATATCCGGCAGGTTTATTCAGAGCTTTAAAAGTAACTGAGTATTGGCCCTAAAATCCAATGTGACCTTAGCAGGTGTTTCTCAGTACTGTAAAGACGTGTCTTCTACTGAAGAACTACTTCACTCGTTTTATATATCCATTTTCTTTCCACTATGTATACAATAGTGAGGCAGTATGAAACAGAAAATCAGAATTCTCTTGCAAAGAGGGACAGAGGAAGAGTAAAGCAGGGACTGATCTGAAAGATTAATGTGTGGAAAATTTTTTTATATCTTATTTTATTTGCAAAGAAAACAGTTATGACTTTCTAGTGTACTGAATGCTTCCTGAAAAGGCTAATTGTAGAACTCTGCAGAGTCAAACTTGACCTCAAAAGTTCTGGTCATATTAGAAAAACAATCTGTTCAGCAGTTTCTGGTACATACATATGAGTACTGATGTAAGCACACACATGGTGCCTTAACATGTTCATGTTTTAACCATCTTGTTGAGCACCTTTACAATGTGTGTGATGAAAACAAAGCAGATATTCTCAATTTTAAAACTTTGAAAAACAAACCATGAAATCCCAGTCACTAATGAGTGGTAGATGTGGAACTAAGCTCTGCACCATCCAAGACACTTGATCTCCTCCTTAGGCAGGGATGGTGGCAGGACGGTAAAGGTGCCTTTAAACTTAAGATAGTAAAAAATATTTATAAAGGAAGACAAAGTTATAGTTATAAAAGCATAAAAGGTAAATGTTTGGTTTGGTTTTAGTGTTTTTATCAGAAAAATAAAGGGGAAAAACAAGTACTGATTCTGTCTAGTCAATGTCCCTTCTGCTTTCTCCAACTCCCAATACTGACCACATACAAAGCCTATTTGTAATACCCGAAGCATAAAAAATAACGGTCTTATGCTACCTGTATTTTAATCTTTTGATATCACAAACTATGTAGCAGCCCTGACCAACTGAGCCATATAGCCATAATCTCAGGCACCATGGGTCACCTGTAATGATAGGAGAAACACAGTGGAAAAAGAGGAAAGTATCTTAGATCAGAGGTTCTCAATCTTTCTAAGGCTCTGACCCTTTAATACAGTAAGTATGTCATACAGTAGTGAGTCCCACCCAGCCATAAAATTATTTTTATTGCTTCTTCATAACTATAATTTTGCTGTTATAAATCATAATGCAACTATCTGATATGCAGGATATCTGATATCTGTGAAAGGGTCCTCATCCCCAAAGGAGTTGCAAGCTACATATTGAAAGCTGCTGTTTTAGAAGCACATGTTATACATTTAGAAGCTTCAAACAGATGTTTCAAAAAGAGCAGTTTCAAAACAGTATTTTTTAAGAGATTTCTAGGTCTTCCATCCTTTAATCCACGTGGTAAAACATTTTCTAGATGAGTCTAGTTTATCAATCTGATTACCAATTGCTTCATAACGCTAACTATTTCTTGGAGTTACTTCAGGACTTCTAATGTTTAGAACTCACCTTAGACTACCTTTAAAAAACAGGTTATTGGTCCCCTGCCATCACTTAAAGACCTCCAGCATCCTAACCAAGGTTTCTAAAATGACAGTTGTATTTTTAAAGCCATAAGCCCAGCAGTTGGTAGGTTTACTTTTATACAGATTTTAATTCCAGCCACTGTGTTGCTGTTTCACTGCCCAACTCAAAAACAACTCCTTCCTAGTCTGAAACCTAGACTAGGCTCTTGCTAGAACTTTAAGCACAGATAATAATAATTACAGTAGTAGTTATTTTAGCATATTTTCTTTATTTTCATATATCACAAAAAAGATATAATACTACTGCAAACAACCATTAGGAAAATATTTACAATATGTGCTGTATGGACAGTTAGCTAGCCATGACTCAGTTAGCTACATGGCTAACTCTAGCCTGCACAAACAAAAAATATTCAACAGAGACTACAAATAGTTTTCAAGACAAAATTATCAAGCAATCTATAAAAAGGCTGTCTACCCATATCTAAGTTATATAAACATATATAATTTATCTAACCACTATGAAAACTAAAGCTAGAGATCAAAATACTAAGCAAAACAAAACACAGTAAGAAAGGTAAACACTTTATTTTCTCTCATATACAGAATTTTTTTTTTTACCTCTGTCTGTGTATGGAATAAAAGCAGAAGTGTGACTGGGAGGGGTATTAAAGGAGAGGGAGGTGGGAACAGGAGAGGGTAATGGGAAGACATATTTTCTCTAATATACAGAAATATATGTACTCACTCCCCCACACACACATACACAAAGAAAGCAGAAGAGACATTTGGGGGAAATAAGGACCTGCAATTATCAAGGAAGAGGGTCCAAAGATGGTAGTGAGGAAGAAAATGACCCCAGCACAATGATACAAACGTATGAGAATGTCATATCAAAATCTACTATTTTGTAAGCTAAGTAAAAGCAGTGAAAACAAAACAAAGCGGTATGTGATTTTTTATTACTTTCAGAGACAGGTTCCTGCTGGTAAGCAGAACTTTTTTCTCCAGGGCTTCCTACTCTACTCTTCTTACCTCATGGGGCCTGCTCCAATCTCTGTCTGATCATCTCTTTTTTCCTAATACTTGTCCTTGGATGCTCCCAAAACTATTCCTCTTAATACTACCTCCAACTCTGCCTGTCACTCTCTTTTGGAATGAGTTTTCCTTTGATAGAGAAACCCTTCCTAAAATTTCAAGTTGGACTTCCTCCAAATGCCCAGACTGTTGCAGCCCTCCTTCACAGCACTTTCAGTCACAGTGGATGCCACACACTTTAAAGATATTATGCTAAGTTACATTAATGGTCTCCTTTGTTAGTGTACAATTCTTAGATAATCTGTAAATTACTTAAAGGAACACATGCCATGGCTTTTGTATCCCTTACTTTAATAAAGGCTCATCATTCTGAGCCCATGACATCTCCTCCCAAGCACACTATCTTGCAGAAGCTATCTTGTGCACAAAAGTAGCCTAAGGCTTGGGAGTGGTTGATAGGGAATTGGGAACATCAGAAGATGAATTTAATGGAAGCCAAGGCGCTACATGGCAAACTTACACTGTATACATTAAAGACAAACAAAACCCAACCAGTTGGAGAGAAGGCTAAGGATCCTGACATAAAGAGAATTCACTGAATAATGCTCTGAAATAAAGACTAGAGTATTAAACAGGATAAACACTCACAATACATGTAAAAGAACAAAATGTGCCCTTTATCTCTATGGGTCATCAATTTCTTTGTAATAAGGCACTCTTGACATTGATATACATTTGTTGTACCAAAGTGATCAACTAAAGTACTCAGGGACTCAACAGACAGAATTCTAAATCTAACTTTTTTAAAAAGAAAAATTCAGAACTTATTTTAGTAATTCCTGTTTTAGAGATTACATTTAACAACAAAAAAACAACAAACTGCTTATCAGTATCAGGCTAATAAACTTGGAAATCATATTTGCATCCTTATATCATGCAACAAGATATAATCAAAACTCATTTTCATGAAAAAAATGCATTAAGAATGTTTTTGCTTTAAAAAACCTAACCAGCTATGGCTGAACAAATGATAAATTAAATGTCTTTTACCTAAGTCAGGCTAAAAGACAATATTCATTACAATATTCTTCCTTTTTCTCCTGTGTTTTCCAAAATCTCTCAGCCTATATCTCACTAGACATGGAAAGCACAGAATTTTTTCTTCATTTGTATTAAATTTATAGAAATACAGAGATGTGAAAAGGAGTCATTACGTGTACGGTAAGATAAATCAGCTCTCATTTACATGGAGAGGAAGTGATGACATATGACACCAAGAAAAAAAATCTGGTTTTTCGAATGCACAACATTAATTTGGGAGAAGAAAATTCCCCTTACAATCACGCTTCACTGAGGCTAGTGTTAACTAAGCAAGAGTTTCTTTTTCCTGACCATTCGGTGATGAGGATTCAGACAGAAGGGGAAAGGAAGGAGTTAAAGGCAGACGCATACAGGTGGCTAAAGGTAAGCAGCCTGAGACAAAAATGTTCCACTTAATCTACAGAGAAAGCTGGAAGATGCTCTATGAGGACCAAACAACACAGAGAAATTTAATATGAGAATGCTAAAATTTTTAAATGTAAAATCCAAACAAGATTTTTCCCCCATCACCTTATCTTCTCTTCTTCCCTTTAAAGGATGTTATTAGGGTAGCAAGAATTACAATTAGACTAAAATCTTAAAAACAAACTCATATTTATAAGAAAAACCATGTTTAAAAAGTCCTTATCATGGCTTTCTAATAGGCCTACCACCTGTCTCCATGGGTAACTGATCTCATTAATTGAGAAAAAAATCAACTTAAACAAGAAAATGTTAAGAAGGCAGGGGACTCATCTCTCTGGAACATTTTTAGGTGTCTTAAACAACACTTCCGAGATGACAAGAATTACATACTCAGCAAATACACACAAACTAAATATTTATCTAAACACGGGATATGAGCCAGACATCTCAATTTGTTTCTGTCTGACATATGGCTCGGTTTTGAGTGGCATATGTTTAGTACTAATGCTGGTAAAAGCATAGTGATTAAAATATTACAGAAAAGCTTCAACTGTTATTTCATTCTTACAACTGATCTTAGCCAAAAGGCGGAGAGGCGATGCTATTTGATTCGTATGACACAGAAAAACACGCACAAACTTGGGTTTCAAGAACTGAAACAGACCACAATAGGAAGCAGCAAAATCATTATGTGGCTCAGTTGTTTTTTCTTTTTAAAGTCTACCGTGAGCACTTCAAGATTATAGTACCAAAAGAGGAAAAGCCTGTCAGCCTGCTATTCTCGGTTAATAGACGAGAAGGTGCCCAAAGGAACTTACAGTCTCACTAAAATAAATAAATAATCTCTAGCTCACCATCCCTAGCTCCCTCAGCAATCACGCAATCTCACACACACACACACACACACACACACACACACACACACACACACACGAATATCCCAAGGCTTTTATGAAAGGTGATAGTTTAATAAAATTACGATTACCTATCACATTCGTTCAAAGAAGCAGCGTTAGCGATCTGAAGTCGAAATTACTCGCTCCTTTTCCTTCACCTAGCTCATGCCGCCCTTTCCAGAGTCGTGTCAAAAGTTCACCCACGCAGGCTGCAAGGCTGGCGGAGGACCGTAGCTTCCCTTCCTCCTCTCCACCGACCGAACAGGTGGTTGACTTACCTGGGGAGAGGAGCCGCCAGGCACCGGCAGCGGCAGCCGGGGCGCAGACCCGAAGGGCGTGTTTTCGAGGATTTAACCCTCAGGTGAGCGGGCAGAGCTCCACGGTCGCAGAGCCCCGGCAGGTGCCGCGCACGTATCCGCCGCGTCCCGGGTCCGCCGCCCCGCGGACGGCGCAGCCTCGCGTGGGGGCGTCGCCCGCCCTCCCCGACGGGCTCAGCCCTCAGGCGGCGCGGCCCGCAGCCCCAACCTAACGGTTTCCCTGACGCGGACTCCGGCGTCCCCCGCCGGCTCTCACCTCCGAATCCCGCCGCTCTGAGACGAAGGAAGGCGGATCCCCCGGCGTCTCTTCTGCGGGCTCCGGCTCGTCCTCTCACTAGCTTGGCGGTGGGCTCGGGCTCCCTCGGCCGCCGCTGCGCTGACTGGTGTGTGTGTGTGGGGGGGGGGTGTTTCCCGGCAGTGACGGCGCCGCCGCCTCAGCCCCGCTCTTCGCTCCCTCTCCGCGTAGCTCCCGCTTTCTGTTTCACCCGAGGGACCGCGAATGCCGCCGCCGCCATGATTACTACGGAGCCGGGAGGAGGAGCCCGGAGTCGCCGCGCCCAGTGCGGCTGCGCGAGCCCCGCCGACGGCGCCCCCGGCCGCCTGGACCCGGAGCCCCCGCGTGTGCGCGCGCGCGCGCCCGCCCGCTCGCTCGCCCGCCGTCCCGCAGCCAGGCTTCGCGGGCCGGCAAGTGTGCGGTGTGCGAGCTCCGGTATCGCTCCGGAGCCACTCTCCCGAAGCCCGGGAACTGTGCTGATGATTGACGTATCTGGGGCCCCACACGCCATTCCAAATGCATTTTAGAAAGCGCCCCTACCCACCACCCCCAGAGCCGAACCCTGTCAGCCCCTCTCGGAAAGCCCCAGAACTTAGAATGCCGGCAGGTGCTTTTAGAGTCAAGCCCCAGAGCAGGGAAGCGCACCGAAGTGGGCTCAGACGTTTCCACTCCCAAACGTTTAGAGCCCCGGCATTTTATAGCACCCACAAAACAGATTTACGTCTTTCAGAAACGCAGAGCTTAATTTATCGGTCTCGAACCAGCCAAATCTAGTGGAAACCCGTTACCTTGATGTCTAGCACAGCGGAGACCGAAGCGGAGGCGGCAGCAATTTCCTTAAGCCTCAAGCAATGTGGGGGGACGCTGCAGTAACGCCTGAGGGCCGGCCGGGACTGCTTACTTTCCCAGTTTCACCGGAAGCCTTAGGGAGAGGGTCGTCTTTGGGAACCTGAGTCCTACCCTGTCCATCCAAAACTGGTGACTGATGAAACCAGGTTCCACGTCTGACTTGTGCTTCAGCTTGTTAGTTGTGCTGCGTTTTAAGGTGGCAATCTTCTTTTAATCGTTTGACAGAAATCTCTCGAAGATGTATGTATTTCTTACATTCTTTAAAAAAAAAAGTGGATAACGAAATTCTTAGTGGATCACAGAGTATCAAATATGATATCCAAACCGTACACCAAAGTCCCATGAGATTGCAGAGGGGTGTGTGTGTGTGTGTGTGTGTGTGTGTAAAATCCCCACTTTGGTGCTGCCTTTTGCAGTGTTCTCCTTACTTTTCTTAAAGACCCCTCACTTGGCTTATGTTCATCTGCCTCTACACCCACTTTAACCATTTCTATTTTCCTGTAGTGTTTTTTTAAGCCGCTCTTTCTTTTTCCTCCTGCTTTTCTCTATGGCTGCAGGCAATGATTGATCCGATGTTTGTATCCCCAGCCAGCTAATGAGAGGTTATTTTTCTTCCCGTCAACAAGTAGGACAGTGATTCTATCAAATAGCATCTTGAGATACTTGGGGGGGGGGGCGGGGCAGGGGGCAAAGTCCTTTCCCTGAGAGAAATGTTTCATTTTCTTAACTTCCAGCTTTGGCTCTCTTCCAGACAAAATTACTGGAAAGCTGATCTTGGAATAACAGAAGTATAACTGCTCATTGTTTTGCAATAGGAGAGTTTATATCTGAATGTGGAGGAGTTGTGTGGTTTCCCCTTACTGCTGCCCAACTCTTGTTCGGTTGGAGGCTAAACTAGTGATCTCCAAAGTTAACTCTAAGCTAGTATTTTCCAAAGTATTGCTCTTGTGAACTTTACAAAAATGAAGAATCCTACTATCTACCCCTCAAGATTCTGGTTACATGATTCAGTGGTATACCCTCCCAACCCTCCCCCCACAAAAAAAAAACCTTTAAAATAACATTTTATAAGTATGTTTAAAGCCCATCGACATGCCATAGGCAGGGCAAGAAATAATAGCCTAGTTGAAGGAGATAAGGGCGTGTAATTCAAGACGTCACTGAGGTAGACCTAGACACTGTGAGGAGGAGGGTAAAAACTGGGAGATTTGTATCCTTTGGAGAAAAAACAGCACATATAAATCACCCTAGCCAGAGAGGCATAGGAATCTATGCTGGCTTTGAGCAGACATTTCTTTTCCTCATCAGTAAAATAAATACCATTTTTAACCTACACCCTTTAACCTTTAACCTTGGGCTCTGGCAACAGTGAACACTTTGAACACCATTCTTTCATAAACTTGTCTTTATTTGGCAGCCATTTTCTCTGTTTGCCTCCTATTTTCCTTCCTACAGTCTCTTTGCGTATTCCCATTCTTCTCTCTGCCTAAGGCACATGACCCTCTCCTTGGCACCCCAAGGTCTATCTGAAGTTCCTTTGTGTTTTGTTATACTCTTTTACCCTATGCAGTGTCACCCAACTATAGCGTAAGCTATCACTCACCTATACTCTCACACCTCTACACTCCTGGAGCTCAGACTCTTGCATTGAATGCCAAAAGTCCTTCAATCATCAATTGCTTTACTGACTGGTATGCTACAAAATGTCCCAGGTTTGCAAGGTTTGGACCAACTTCATGTTTTCCTGGTTCTTCAGCTCATCAAATCAAACACCCAACAATCCTCCCTGATGTTTCCCTCACCCTGTCTCCCATATCTGTTGCTGTGTCAACTGCTAGAGATGTTTCCTCCAAAATCCCCCTAATGATTCCACCTCCTTCCCGGCACTACTGAGCGAATTTGGACTAACTGTAGATAATCTGTGTGTTCTCTATTTTGCAGCCAAAACGATCTTTCAAAGAGCAAATAAGTCTATGCCACTTGTTACATAACATGTTCAAATAATTTATTATTATTCTAGAATAAAAGTAGAGTCTTTTCAGTGGCCTTTAAACACAGTCTCATATAACTGTTCCCTTGCTTCCTGGGCTGAGGATTTCCTGACCATTTCGTTTTTCAGTTGTAGTCTAATTGGAATAATTGTATGCTCTGTACACCTGCCCTTCTTCCTTTTAACCATTATCCCCTACTTAACCTTCAGGGCTCCATGTGACTAGGACATTCTCGGGATGGGGGAGCAGAATCTGACATCCCAGATAAGGTTAAGATCCCCGATTGAGATTAACAATCCTACCACCATGTATTTTTAATTATTATGATTTACCACGTTTTACAATTACATTTTGGTATGTCTGAGTACTGCTCCTGTTGCTCATAACAACAAAGATAGTGTGTATTTTGGCCTGTGTACTACCTGGCATATAGAAAATTCCAAAAATATTTCCTGAATAGTTGAGTGTTGCTGTCCCTTGAGGTTCCTTTTGGTATTTTAGGTTGTGGACTTGTAAAACTAGGAAATGGCAGATCAGGACTAGTAGAAATGAGTTGGGAGACAGCTGACTGTGTTGTTTCTTATGTCACCAACAGCTTTCATTGTAGAATATTTTTTCAAGAATATTTCTTCTTTGGCAGACAGGAGTGTAAAATAGACATAATGTCCCCATCAGAGGAGAGGGCCTTTAAAAAAAAAAAAAACACCCAGTATAATAAAGACTCCTGGCTGCAGTCAAGGTTGAGCAAAACTTTTTGCAGCCATTTTCAAAAGATTGAGAGATTCCTAAACTGTGAGTTCCTTAGCTCTAACTTATAGTCCACGTTGCCTCCTAAGACCCTGGAGGCAGGGAATTCATTAAACAATGGAGCATGAAGAAGTCAAGTGTAGATCTTGGGGCTGGCAATGCTACAGCTGTTAATAGCAGTGGCAACTCAGAAGACTCAGGCTTGATTCCTGGGACCTACATGGTCCTCACAACTGTCTGTAACTCAAGCTCCAGGAGATCCAAGGCTCCCTTCTGGCATCTACCAGCATATATTCATACATGCAGGCAAAAACCCAATACACGTAAAAATAAAATAATTCTTTAAAAAGGAAAATAGAGATTGTCTTTTCAGCCACTCGACAAAGAGGAGAGGGGAGGGAGAAACAGACAGACAGACAGACACAGAACAAACAAAAGATCGATTGGCTGTGTGTTGGCTGAATTTTCTGAGTAAGACTACTCAGTCCTAACTGAATAGAGCCAGAGAGAACGCTTCTGTCATTGTCCCTCACACAGAGTACAAGTGTAGAAGATGAAAATGCAGGTATGCCACTTAAACCAGCTGCATTAGTTACTGTTCTATTGATTCAAGGGGACAACATGGCCAAGGTAACTTAAAGAAAACATTTAATTGAAGGCTTACTTGGAGTTCAGAGGGTTAGTCCATGATCATAATGGTGAGGGAACATGATGATAGGCAGGCAGTTGTGGAGCTGGAGCCTGAGGGCTTTGTTTTTTCTCTCCTTTTACTCAAAATACTCTAGAAATCTTAGTTTTGTTTCAAAACCAAGAAAGTCTACTAAAGTACCTTTCTAATGCTGAAAAGGAACCTCAGTGATAGAATCTAGCATATGTGAGATGCTAGAGTTGATTTTCACCATCAAAAAACAAACTAAAAACAGGAAAACAAACACATACACACACACATGCACACATACACACACACACGTACACACACACACACGTACACACACACACACTCACACACTCCAAGTCATTTCCTGAGTTGAGTAGTAACTGTCCTAGAGAGGTAGTTCTTAAGCATTGGCAAAAATAAAAATCACCTGGAATGCTTATTCAAGATCTAATAATTCAGGCTGTAGAGATGGCTCAGTGATGAAGCGCACTAGTCTAAAATACCAGAGTTCCATTCCCTGCACCCACACAAGGCTGCTTACAACTGCCTGTAACTCCAGCTCCAGGGGTATCTAAGGTCTCTAGCCCTTTCAGGCACTGGCACTCATGAGTATGCATACACACACGATAGTTAAAATACAAATTTTAATATAATATACAATATATACAACGTACAATATATAATATGATGTACAATGTATGATGTACGATGTACCATATAGTATACAATGTATAAATATAATTAGTATATCCTATACAACACAATATAATATATAATATGATATACAATGTGTGATATACTATATAATACAACATTCCATTTCATTTTCCATTCCTTTTCCAAGATTCTACATTTTATAAGCCCTCCAAGGGGTTCTGATGTGGGTAACCCACAGACCATACTTTAAGCATCTTAGAGTAATACAAAACCAGTTAGCTTTCACAAGGATTTTTTCCCTCTGTGACATAGTATTAACTTGGATTAATGGAATTGTTTAAAAATTGCTCTTGCCTATGGTTCAAGATTTTATATAGTTTCTTCCTTATAGAGAAACTAAGAAAGATTAAGGGATTTTTAAAATCATAAATGATAATCCTAATAGCCCAAATTTGTCACTGCTAACGATACCGTTTCAAAGCACACTACAGGGGACAGATCTTTCTCCCAAATTGGAAAAGGCTCACATGCTCGCCTTATTTAAACTGAGTAAGTAAGTTTTCCCATATGAAAGGGCTACACAATCATAAGACAGACTAAGGATTTTTCTCTTGGTTGGAAAGTGGTTTCTATATCTGTCCTGGGATCTGTCCACAGCTCTTTGTTGCTTTGTACATGTTTAGGAGTCTTCTCTCTGTCTCAGGTTGGAGCATACCGTTGTCATTATCCAGCACAGCCAGATGACATATGAATCAATTCTAGAGACAGAAGAGGAACATAGTCATCTGTGAGAAAAACAAGACAAAAGAGGATGATTCGAGAGTTTAAAAACTATTGTCAATCTGCTTGGCTTCTCCACCTGCACCTGCATCCCACCATTCCCAAAAGGGAAGAAGAAGAAGAAGAAAAAAATAAGCTTTAAACTACAGCAGTACTTTCTTTTCCAATATAATAGTGAAATTTTAATCTGGAAAAACAAAATGTACATGAGTTTAGAAATGAAAATCCATATTCTCTAAGTTCAATTGTAATTTGCCGAACTTAAGAAATTCCTTCTCAAACTTGTGAATTAAATATTTAAGCAAAATTGCATGTTAAAACAACCAGACAAATCAACTATTCATGGTAGCAGGCGAATATTTATACAATCATTTGTCTTTGTATAATATTTTAAGCTACACCTTAAGATAAAATGGACAACTCTTACATTGAGACAAACTTGTATAGATTTTGAAAAACTAGGAAAGTATTGATAGGTTTAAGACTTTGTTTGTTTTTATGCAGAATCCCATGTAGACCTGGGCCATGTAGACCTAGTTAGCCTAGAACTCACCTGTTCCTCTGGCCCTTGTGGCCTGGGTGTTAGGATTAAAGGCATGTGCCTTCATGCCTGCAAGCAACTCTTCACAAAGCATTTCATTCCATAGTAGTGGTCTGAATTTAGTTTGCCTTCTCAAAATTTGTGGAGGTTGATTATCTTGGGAACTTAGAAGCTGGACACTCAGCCTCCCCATGTCTTTACAGATGAGGCCTTGAGATGGGATGGGGAAGGGATGAGTTCATCAGGATGAATCTCCAGTGATGGATTCCTGTGGCTTTATGAGATCTGAAGCAACACACGTTCCTGCATGCCCCCTTCAGTTAGAGGGATGCCCTGTACCACCTCAGGAGTCTGTTGGAATGCTGTCACCACATGCAGCCTTTTACCTTGCATCTCCAGAACAATGGACAAAATTAAGCCTTTTTGCTATAGAACAGACCCCTTCTTGCTATTATAGTATTAGTAACAGAAGATGGCCTAATACAATATTTAAATTTCATAGAAGCTGTAGCTCTCATTGAGTAAGCTCATGGTATAGACAGTATTACCAACACTAAGCTTTTACCACTACTGTGAGGCAAACAAGCTCAAAGCAAACTTTTCTTCCTGCTGTTACGGGTTTTTTTTTCCCCTCTGTAAATAAGCCTACTCTATTATCTCTGTTGACATGCTCAAACATGCTTTAGTCCGAAAGCCAAAGAGTCTAAGCTCAAGGTGTGACTCTAGGTATAAAAACAACTAGGTACTTCAGGTGAGGGATGTGTTCATTAAATAAATGACGTATTAATTTTCTTAATAGCAGTATCCATTAAACACGTATATGAGACTAGTTCTCTTACTCAGAAGGACGAACTCCCTTCTAACAAGAGTCCCATTTAAATTGACGGTCTAAATTTGCTTCAGAAGGGGTCTATTGCAAAGAAGAGAATCATTTAACAATCAAGAAATACTCATAGAATTCAATTTATGATAATGATTCTGAACAAAGAACAAGTGCCCTGACCTCAGCGGATTTCCTTTTCATGCAGACTATTTGTTTACAATTTGGTTTTAACTCCAAATCCACCCTTTCTGCCATTTGTTTTGTATGTGTATATGTTGATGAACATATGTGTGAGGTTATGTCTTCCTCAGTCACTTCTCTTCCTCCCCCTCTTTTTTTTTTTTTTTTTTTTTTTTTTTTTT
>NW_021620801.1:4773714-4779745 GCF_004785775.1 Grammomys surdaster | reverse complement strand
TCCTTCCTTCCTTCCTTCCTCTCTCTCTCTCTCTCTCTCTCTCTCTCTCTCTCTTTCTTTCTTTCTTTCTTTCTTTCTTTTAATGTGAGTGATGGAGATCCAGACTTAGGTCTTCATAGTTGTACAGTGTTAAGATCAGGAAATGCCCTACTCTATCTCATTCATTATTATGTAAAATAGTGGGTTTTTCCAGACGCACTTTGCCTTTAGAGACTAATTTACGAGCAGCTTTCGATTCAATTGTGAGGGTGGAGAATGATTGTTTCCTAGGGTGGACCAGCAAACACTACTATCTAGCCAGTACCACCCACATAGCACTGACTGATAATGACTAATCCTTGAGCGTAAAAATGATATGGTTCTTTACCTACTAGGCTAAGTTAGGAGCATATGGGTATATTAAAATCATGTCAAGAAAAACCATGCCCAAGGACTTATCAGATGTTCTAGATGGAGGAAAGGGTGTTACTCCTTCACCTGGACCTATAAAGTCCTGGACACCCAGTACTATGATACCTCATACCTTCCAGTTATCTGATAGCTGGTATATGGCTTAAGGACCAACAGGCAGAGAATTCCCGACAATCCCTGGAACTTCGGCTCAACTTGGTCACCCACTGTTGACAACACCTGCTCGACTGCCATCTGCCTGTCTACCTACAAACCTTTCTGGACCTGGATCTGCCATTTCTGTCCCAACCCAGTAACTTTGTCCTTTCACATTGAAACAAACTTAACTGTACCTTCTATGTCAATCCTGACTCTCTCAGCCCACTCAGAAACCTCTCAGATTCTGCTGTAGCCTCTTTAACTAGTACTTGTTCTGTAAACTAGATAGATATAGATAGATAGATAGATAGATAGATAGATAGATAGATAGATAGATAGATGTAGATTTACTATGTAATATGTGGTATGAGTTAATATTAGTAATTAAGGCTGAAATACAGGGACTGGAGACATGGCTCAGTAGTTAAGAGAACTTGCTGCTCATCTAGAGAACCCAAATTCAATTTCCAGCATTCACATGGCAGCTCACAACTGACTCTAATTCCAGTTCCAGAGGATCCAGACATACATGCAGGCAAAATATCCATACACTCTTAAAAAAAATAAAATAAAAGATCTGAATTTGCCTTAGCTAGATCCAAGGTAGTGGGGATTATCTGGTGACTTGCTGCCACTGAAATGCCTTCACCATGTGAATTTATTGAATATATTTAATGACAAATGTGTTTATTTAATAAATTCTGACATTGTGGAAGGACATGAGCATGTGTCTGTGTTTGACATAGCATGCAACAATCACAACACAAAGCAGGCACTTTGCCCACTTGGCCATCTACCTGGTCCCAATCGTTTCATGAGACTCTTCTTTGGAAAGCCGGTGCCAATGGATGCTCTACTAATTAAAGAGTGTTCGGGATGAAGAACAAAAAGCAGGTCTTGCTTCCTGTTGTGATGACCAACAGCATAGTTCCTAGTCAGCTAAAATTCTCTATTTAGTCCCTTGACTTCTGTGATCCTGCAGACCATCTCCACTTTCTCTGCCTATCTCCACTTGCTCTCTCTGGCTTTTGTTTTGTTTTAACATCTGTATGACTAGTTCCTTAGACATGACTCTGTCTGAAACAATTTATCCTGGGTTCTGATTTCTGAAGCCTCAATTTGGAATTTGACAGATAGATTTCTTTAATCAGATTGGTTCAAAATGCTTGAGGACTCAAAATATGTCTGTGCCCCCCACCCCAAAAAAATCGAGTTATAACAAGATGAACAGTTAAAATGAAAGTTGCTATAGAGTTCAAAAGGACAATACGGCTAGTTGCTATGGGATACTCAAAGACAAACATCAAAGTTTGAAAAGGTGATTTTTAAAACTGGAATCTTTAAAACAACACTGTGATCAAAGCAGTATAATTTTCACTCCATATGGGAGAAACGTAACTGGAGAGGTCCGACTTAGGCTCTCAGAAACCTGTGTTGGTAGTATAGTGGTGAGCATACCCGCCTTCCAACTTAGGCTCCCAGATATGTAGTTAACATGGTGTCAGGGCTGGGATTCAACTCTCTGTAGTATTCATCATCTTCTTTCCACTAGTTCACATTTCTTCAGAAAGTGTGGAGTATTATGGAATGTTTAAGAGTAGGCATCAAATGGAATGATGCTAATAGAATGTTCTGGTAATTATAAAGGCATTCAAGTGGGAAAATATCAGATATGCCTAGAGTAAGAAGCCAGGACTAAAGTCTGTGATGGAAGTTATGAAGATGCAGAAGAAATGTATGCAGGCCAAGTTCAGAATGATTTTAGTGATACATAAAGAATTTGTAAACAATTTTATGAAGGATCAGGAAAATGAATGGCCAAAAATTTAAAAAGCTATTTATTTTAAAAGTAAAAAAGACTATTTTAATGGCCTTCAAGTCACTGTAGTTGTCAAAGGTACTTAACTAACACATTAAAACAAAACTAAACAAAAAAATGTTATGGCTTATTTCCATTACATCAAATGTTCTAGGGTGTTTTTTGTGTTTGTTGTGATAAAGCACTGACCAGAAGCAACTTGGAGAGGAAAGGGTTTATTTGGCTTATGCATTCTGATCACAGTTCATCAGTGGGGGCAAAACCACAAGCAGAGCAGGAACCTAGAGGCAGGAACGGAAGCAGAGACAATGGGGAAATAGAAATGGTTGCCTTCAATGGCTTGCTCAGCCTGCTTTCTTACATAACCTGTGCCCAGCTGCCCATCTTCTATAGAAATTGCACAGCCTACAGTGGGCCTTCCACATGGATCATTAATCAAGAAGATGCCACCACAGACTTGCCTATGAGCCAATCTGATGAAGGCATTTTCTCAGTTGAGTTTCCTTCTTCCTACACTGTCCTAGTGGTGTCTAATTGTCAAGAGAGAGGGGAAGGGGGTGGGGAGGGGGGAGAGGGGGAGGAGAGAGAGAGAGAGAGAGAGAGAGAGAGAGAGAGAGAGAGAGAACCCTAATCCACACACCAAGTGATAAGAAAAGAAAAGGAAAAAAACACTTTATAAAGAACGAGACTAATTGTTCTCCCAGAGAAAAGCATATTTATTTGTTCTTTGCTTTGTTCCCAAGACAATCTCCAGGACTATGAAAGAGCAAATAACTATTCTTTCTGAAAGGTGATAATCTTTGTCTAATACACCTTTAAAAGATATAAAGGAAAGGATAGCAACATTTCTTTGACAAGCCAGCAACACTAAAAAGAGAGATTTTTGATCAAGTGGGCCTCCAATTAGCCGCCAATGTTCTGTCATATTCTGCTACAAACCTGTAATTGAAACAATTGGATTCAAACGTGTCATGCAGGAGATCTTTTTGAAAGCTACCATAGACATTCAACTATCATTTATAACTTTATTTCCATGGCAAAATGCCTTTGCAACTTCCAAACAGCAGACTTTGAAACAACTTTTGGACTACAACTTGCAACTTGGGGAAGCCCTGTGCTTTGAATGTAGATTTCCTATTAAACGGGTGCTTTAACAGCACTAAATCTCAGAGGATTTCAAATTAGTTAGTTTATTTCTTTCAAATCCAGTATTTCATTTTAGAATAAGGAACTTTTAAAAAGTATCTTGTTTGGTATGGACAAGAGGCAAATCCAATAATTTTTTTGCCACCAAAGACCTGAGGAGAAAGGGTAATTTTTGTACATTCTGTGTACAATAATTAAAACATATTTGAGTCGTCGTTTCAGTCTCCACAATGAAAAGTAAGGAAAAGTCAAGAACTGAGTTGACTAGCCTTGGAATGCCAGCCTGATATTCTTCCTCCATAATAACATTTGGAAACTGTAGGGGATGTCTTTTATCCATAGACTGGAATGATAAAGATTGTTTTAGTAACTTTCTAGTGCACAGTACATAAAAAGTTTCAGGCTCATACAGACAAGTAATAACTTATGTGAAGAAAACTGGTCTCTTTTCCAGGGAATGAAATGATCTTACTGATCAAGAAAAGGCTAGGAAACCCGTGACTGGATTTCTAGTTCATTTTACTGTTCAAGTAATTTCTTTCTTCCATTTAAACAATAGAGCATTTGTAATAGATATGGAATATCTAAGAAATATCTCTTCTCTATCAGCACTTATTCTCTAAAGATGTTAATTATTCTCACTAAATTCAGAACTGATAATCTGAAGACACAATATCAATAAAGTTCTGGATAGCCAATAGCGAGACACACTAATAAACAGTGGCATTTTTAATGGAAGCTCATGTGTCATTTTACCCTGGGATTTTTTTGTTTGTTTGCTTATTTTATGAGCCAGATTATTTCTGGTCCATTTGTTGTATAAGAGACAGCAATGATATCATCAATACATTAAAGAAAATTTCAAAATCTTAAAAGCGTTTGCTTAGTATCATATGCCTGACAAATTGGAAGTGTTAGGTTTATTTAGAGTCCAACTGGTCCTTTCTTTTATACTGCACCTTTCAAATACTTCACTGTGCCATTCTTCCTGATGTTAAAGGTGTCAGACTGAGATTCAAGACTTCCTGGATGACTGATTCCTCATTCAAAAGACCTTCTTCCAGGCCAGGTATGCCTGTAGCCATTAGTTCCAATAGAATTTTAATTTCCATAACTTCTCTCCCCATCCCAGGAGGTTATTTGGAAATATTTTTTTCTTATCAAACATTTTTAAAGCACATTTTATTATATTTTTAGTAGAAGAATGTATAGAGAAAGGTATATAGCTTGTTTCTTTTTTGTTCCTTTTTTAAAAATACACTTTATTGTGAAGGCTTCCTATATAAGAAGTTGAACGAGTTTTGTGTATACAATGCAGTAAATTTGAAGAGAACGATACACCTGAGAGACCCTCATTACAGCCTATGCTGTAAAACTATTTGTTCACTCTGAAAGTCTCACTTTTTTCCCTCCTTGAATTCTAACTTCTAAAAAAAATCCAGGCAGAGAACATGTTTTATAGAATAGCTTCTTTTTTTGATATTGTTAAACTCTCTGTTATAACAATATGTGATCACCTAAAACTATGTACCTGAAAGACTATATTTCCCTGTTCCTGCAAAACTCTCTAGATCTGTGGAACTTGTTAATGGTTAACTTTTTATTTTTTCTTATTAATCACTTTATGTTTCTGTTCTGAGTTTTAAACATAAATTTCCACTGAGGTTATCAGTTTGTCTTCATAGTAATTTAGTTACAGATTGCTTTACATCTTTGGGGACTGTATTTTTAAATACTTACACATTCAAGATTTTATAATTTGCATCCCTGGGATGAAATCAATTTGGTCTTAATTTATGATTTTCTTAATGTGTTTTAGAACTCAGTTTTCAACTTTTTGTTGGGAAAAAAAGACTTTGGTCTCTAGGCTTGTTTGTTTTGTATCTTTATCTGGTTTGGTGTCAGGGTGACACTGGCTTCACAGAATGAGTTTGGTAGTGTCCCTCCCTCTCTCCTGGGAGTAGTCTGAGAAGTGCTGGTTGGATCCCGCTTAAAATATAGTAGAGTGCAGAAGAGAGCCCACAGTCCTAAGCCACAGTCCTTTTTGTTTCCAGGAGAATGTTAGTGACTTCTCAGTCTCATTGCCTGCCATGGGGTTATTTTAATTGTTTATGCCTTCTGGATTTAATTTTGGTAGCTTTTAGTTATTAGACATTTGTCTATCTCCTAGGTTCTCCAGATTTTTAAAATAGGCTTTTAAATAATTCCCTAATGATTGAAGATTGTTGTTCTCATATATAATTTTGTTGATCACTCTCTCTCTCTCTCTCTCTTCCTCCCCCTCTCTCTGTCTTTCTGTCTTCCCCCTTCTTCCTCCTTCCCTCCCTCTCTCTCTTTCTAGCTCTCTTTGTCTCTCTGTTTCTGTCTCTGTCTCTCTCTCTGTCTCTCTCTCTCTCTCTCTGTGTCTCTCTCTGTCTCTCTCTCTCTCTGTCTCTCTCTCTCTCTCTCTGTTTCTCTCTGTCTCTCTCTTTCTCTGTCTCTCTCTCTCTCCCTCTCCCTCTCTCTCTCTCTCTCTCT
>NW_021620801.1:4745493-4773614 GCF_004785775.1 Grammomys surdaster | reverse complement strand
TCTCTCTCTCTCTGTCTCTCTCTCTCCCTCTCTCTCTCTCCCTCTCTCTCTCTCTCTCTTTCTCTCTCTCTTTCAGTAGATTATCTAGGAGTCTGTCAGTCTTGTTCCATTTTTCAAATAGAACAACCTCTTCACCTGGCTCCATGCATTGCTTCTGTCCTTCTGTCTCACTAATTTTCCTCCAGTCTCTAATTCTTGCTATCTACAGCATTTGAGTTTATAGAGTTTATATTCCCACCCCCAGGTCTTCAGGTGTGTCATCATATTATTTGTTTGAGATCCCTCTGACCTTAAAAAATCAAATATCCATAGAGTTTCCTGGTACTGCCTTAGCTGTGTCCCGGTGGTTCTAGTAGGCTTGTCTTGGATTTTAGATTGATTCCAGGGCTTTTACATTTTCCCCATGATTTCTTCAATGATCATTGTTCATTCAAAGGTGTAGAGTTCAATGCCCAAGCATTTGTGTGGTTTGTGAGGGTTCTCTTGCTATGATTTCTACTTTTATTTCACTGTGGGCTGATAATCAAAGGAGCACTTCATTCCTTTATTTCCTTGTATGAACTTCCTATCTGTTGGGTGGACTCCTCTGTAGACACCTGTTAAACTAGATTGATCTATTACCATTTAGCCCTGAAGTTTCCTTGATGACTTTGACTTTGGAAAATATGTGGGTGAGGTATTCAAGGTTCCCACTGCTGTAGCTGAACATCTGTTATGTTTTAGTGTTTGTTCTGTGCAGTTGGGAGCTCGCATATCTGGTGCATAAATATTTACAGTTGTTGTATCATCTTGGAGACTGGTGCCCTATTTGGCCCTCTTTATTTTCTACCCAGTTTTGTTCTGAAGTCTACTTTATCAGATATGAGACTTGCTATCGCAGATACAGCATCCATTTGTTGTTGGTAGGTTGATTTCCAGCCTTGGCTTTTAGATGTTGTCTTTTTTAGCTATATATGTATCTTGAAGACATATTTTTAAAATTTTTTATAAGAAAAGTCTTACTCTGAAGGCCTGGAAGTCACTATTTATGCCCGTCTTACCTTGAACTCTCAGAGATCCACCTGCATTCTAAGTGCTGGGATTAAAAGTGTGCACCAGCAACCCTGGCCTGGATTTTGTTTTTTAATCCAGTCAGCTAGTGTGTGTCTTTTAATTGGTAAGTTAAATCTATTTGCAATTAAGGTATTATTGAGAGGGATTTACTATTGCCTATGATTTTGTTGGTTGCTGGTCTAATTGGTTGGGTTACTAGTAGTTCTTTTCTTCCTCCAGTGTTAGTATGAAATTCCCTATTGGATATGATTGATTTCTTACTGACCCTCCGTGTTACTTTGTTCCTCACATGAAATGGGTTCATTTCTGTCTTCTCGTAGGTAAATGCTTTCTTCACCCTCTCTCTAGAGTATTTTCTGGACTGCTAGCTTTCATTATCAGGAGTGGCCTTAGAATATATTTGTCTTGAGATATTTTTCTTTGCATCAATTTTAGGAGAGATTTTCTGGGAATAGCAATCTGGATTGACAGCTACCTTCATGTATCCTTGGAATATATCCTTCCATGATTTCCTGTCTTTGGGAGTTGCTCACAAAGGGTGAGCATTATTCTGATGTTTCTGCCTTTGTATGTGAGTTGATATTTTCCTTTACAATTTTTAGTATTCTTTGATTTACATTTTTAAAATTAGTACATTTCCTTGTTTATTTCCTGCACGGGTGTGACAGTATGGGTGGACATGAACTTGCAATGAAGCACATGTGAGGGTCAGAAGACGATTTGTGAGAATCAATTCTCTCCTACTATGTAGGTCTTGTAGATACCTCTCAGGTGGTTAGGAATGGGGGCAAGTGCATTTGCCAGCTGAACCATCTTGCTGGCCCTCATTTTTGATATTTTGACCATGTCATAATGCAGAGTTCTTCTCTAGTTATGCCTCTTTAGGGCTCTAAATGCCTGTGTGTTTGAATTTATTGAGGCTTGGAATTTCTCAGCTATAATTTCATTGAATAAATTTTCTAAGCTTTAAAACCGTTTCTTAGCACCTTCTATCCAATGAGTTCTTAGGTTTGATTTCTTAAACATATCCTAGAGTTTGGGGAATTTTTGTTCATATTTGTTAATGTTTTTCTTTAAATGTATCTGTCTATATTATTGTCTTGGCCTTTGTTCTTCTGCTTTGTCCCGTGTGGTAAATTTCTTTTGTGGTTTTCTTTTTATTTGATTTGTTGTTTCTTTCATTTCCAGAATTTCTGTTTGGTTTATCTTTGGAACACTAACATCTTTTTTCCCTCCATTTTTTAAATTTTCATTTTGCATTTAGATATTTACTCTGTGCACACATGTGCGTATATGTGTTTGGGAATGCACATGCCATAATGAAGCATGGGGAAATCAAAGGAGTTGGTTCTCTCCTGCTATGTCGCTTCTATAGAGCCAACTCATGTGACCAGCCTTGATGACAAGCTTCTTTATCCACAGAGTTATCTAACCAGCCCCTCTTCCATGGTTTTTTTTTTGTATTTTTTCTTCCATTTTACTATTCATCTTCTTTATTTTCTAATGTAGATCCTGAAGTTGATTTTTGTTATTCATCTCCTCATTTTAGACATATACATGGCTATCAATTCTTTTTTAAATAGGACCCTCCAAACTTCTCCTGGAATTTCAGATCTAATTATCTTTGTTTCCTAGTATTAAGAAGTTACCAGCTAGGGGCTGGGGAGATGGCTCAGAGGTTAAGGAGTTACCAGCTTGTAGGGATGCTATAATGAAATGCTGTCTCATGATTTTTATGTTTCTCTGTGTCTGTTGGGATGTATGTTCATATTTTTGGTTTATATTTCTTCCCCTGTCCCTCTAGTGTTTTTTGGGTTGTTTTGTTTTGTTTGAAAGTTCTTCTGAGGAGTTGCCGTCACTTGGGTTTATGTTCAGGAGTAAGCCAGCTGCAGGAACAGATGCAGTGGTATGATAGTAGTCCTGGTGTTAACTCCAGGTGAAGGCACTCTGTCCCCATGAGAGAGTGTCACTGGGATATTGATTTGGAAATTTTAGTTTATACTGTAGTGGTGCTCTACCTGTGGGTTTCAACCCCTTTGGAGTTGACTGACACATTCACAGGGGTTGCCTAAGGCCATCAGAAAACACAGATAAACAGTAGCAACATTATAATTGTGAAATAGCAACAAAATAATTTTATGGTTAGGGGACACCACAATATGAGGTACTGTATTAAAGGGTCGCAACATTAGGAAGGTTGAGAACCACTAGTTTATAGGGGGTTGTTGTTGTTTTAAGGTAAAAGTATTAATATTTTAGTAGTGAAGTAAGGACAGCATATGAAAAGTGGAAAGAAAGGGAAAATTTTTAAGAAAGTATATGGATAGAGGTATGCAGAGAAATAGAAAAAATATTGTATGCTAGATTTTGAGAAAGGAATGGCAGATATAAAAGTCTTTGAAATCAGAAGCAAGTTACAACACAAGTGTATAATAAAGGTATAAATACTAATATTTAAGTAAGTACAAACATGAAAATTAAATATTACTATAATAAAAATAAAAATGGGCAATACAATGAGATAAAGGATATTTCATTTCCAGTCTAATCTGATTTTTTTTTCTGTTTGGGGCAGTATGATTTCTCCTGCCTGATCCTTATATTGTCTTTTATTATTTATTTTAAAAGTCCAGATTTTGTAAACAGGTAGAAGGGTTGCTAGTTTCAGTAATCCAAACAAGTAAGCATGTCCTTCCAGGATGTTTCTGTGATCAAAACCCACTTTCTGCCCATTTTCTCATGCCTGATTTCCTCAGGTTGCAAACTACATCTCTATCTAACGCTTTTCAAACAAGTCTGGCCAGAGCTCTCCATGTCTGGAGCTCCAAGGAAGAGCATGGAAGGCTGGCTAACCTGTGTTTACCTTTAGCAATCTGTCCTGAAGTACAGCAAGCTCCCCCACAAACCTAAAACATCTCTACCGTTCTTCATTGCTATGGGCCATGGGGGAGGGGGGGATAAAGAGAGTTGAGAGTCAGAGGGAGGGCCATGGGAAGAGTGTGTAGACGTCTGTAGATTCTATTAGCACATACTTGGCTACATTCTCCGTAGCCTGGGTTGCTTGGGGTGTTTGTGGCTCCGTGTTCCAACTTCTGCTCTTTGCTCTTTCCATACATTTTGATCCCTTGTTTCTTTTATTGAGTCCAGTTCCCAAGTTCGGAACTCTGTGCTCCTCCAGGCAATGGTGGGTTGTGGGAAAGGGCGGGTGTTGCAAATCCTTCACCTTCCGGCTCCGGCTTCCACGTCCCTTTTCTGGCTCTGTGTCGCTCATTCACTCATTCGCTCTCCCTTCCTCTGTAGCGCTCTGAATTAAGACTTGGATTGACTCCCCCCACTCTCAGAGCATACTTGCCTGGTGGCTCCCAGCTCTATGAGTAGCTTGGTCTGAGTGGGAGGAGCTGGCTGGCTTCTTTACAGAGAAAACCTCATCTTTTTTTTTTTTTTTCCCTCTAGCTCTTTCTCTTCTTTCTCTGTTGGTGGCCTTTTAACCTTGACTTTCTTCCAATCACATGTCTCTATTAGCTGTGTATTACGATAAGTGGTGTACACTTTTGCATTTTACTTTATTCATTTGAAAAAATTATTATTGGAATTGAGTACATAGGTTTTATCCACATAAAGCCAATACAATATGTCATCCCTGAGACTTCAGGATCCCTGTACCATTCTACCCACATCTGGATTCTCAAGACAGAATTAACTTCAGAGGATGAAAACTAAGACCAGCATCTCCTAAAGAGTTGGCAGTCTCCATAACTAAGAAATATAGTTTGGTTGCCTTTATGTAGAAGTCTAGCTACGATGAAGCAAGACAGTCAAAAAAGATGTTGTGAGGATATGATCTCTTTGACTCGTTCTTTCTTACACCAGGATGGACCCTCTCAAACTTTGGCGAATTTTGATGAGTTTTGTGTGTTTGTTGTGAAATACTCATTTGGCTGAGTCAGCATTATTGGAACTATTGTGCTTGAGATGCTCATAATATGGAGACCAAAGTCCAGGACCTGGACTACAATGGTGGCATCTTTGCAGTATTTTTAAGGGACCTGTCAGTAACTGAAATGCATTACATTTTACTGTCCTCCAATATGAAAAATCCAGTTGTTTCATCTTCTTGGTACACTTTGGATTATCTCAATGCAACAGGGATACTTGGTACTGTGTTTAAATTTGTTCAAACATGCATGTGACTATACTGAGACCCTTGAAAGTAAGAGCTATTTTTTGTCATCAGGATTTTTTTTTCACTTTATCATATCTTAGACATTTGTCTTTTCATTAAGAATTCTCGTAGACTTTTTTCTTAAAAAATATCTAATAGGTTCAGACTTATTTAGTTCATGCTTCCTTTAGAGTATATACAAATACATACATCTACATCTATAAAGACTTCTTGTTAATAATTGGAGCTGGGATAATTATCTAACTAATGTTCATTCTCTTCTTCATGCAGACAAATAAAAAAAAAGAAACAAATCAAACATCTGAAACAAAAACCTGTATCTCCAAGTCTTTCATAAGGATAAGGGCAACTATGTTAGCCCATTCTGAACAATGATAGAAATTACTGGATAGGACTTCCAAGAAACCCCTTTACAAGGAACATGGGTTTAGGTAGGTTAAGCAGAGTTCTCTCACCTCTCCCTTATCCTTCTTGCTATCATAACAAGATATATGTTGGGAGATGGAATAATGCTGCATTATTGAGGATACTGCATTACAACTTATTTTTTTCAGGAAGAGAGTTATGTTAACATAACTCTTTGAAGTGGCATAACAGGGGCTTGGGGGACACTTAGGGAAATGAAATATAAGGAAAACAAGTCTATTCAGGCAGCAAGGTGACCACCCAGACTTCTGTCTTATAGGCATGTCTTATATGAAGTACAGTCTACACAAAGAGTAAATGTACCAGAGGATTTGAAGACGGGAGAGAGATACTGAAGATTAGCCAGAGCCACCTAAAACGTTCCTGGAAAGGGTGATTTCCTTTTGGTCCTAACAAGGGAAATGTTTTCGCTGCTTCCATGGAATTTATTAGAACTTCTTTACCCATTATACATTTACAATATTTCCCCTACCCCATTTTCTAGTGTTTCTCTTAGCAGCAAAATGTTTCTGCAATATTATATGTGAGGTAATTAACTCCTCAAAAGAGTACAACAACTCAAGAAATATAAAAATACATGTACGAATTAACTTGATCTGGAGTATGTTGTCAAATGTTACATTTATATTGAATCTGAAGGAAAAAATAGCCAAAATGTGATTAACACTTCCTGGTGAGTATTTAGAATACTAAAATTAAAACCAAATCATCTTGCTTAAGAATAAATGGGGTTAAGGCAGACACGGTGACGTGTCTGTAATCTCAGGACTCAGGAGGCAAAGCAGGAGGATTGTCTTGAGATAGGCTGGTATCCATAGCAAGTTTCCACTAGCCAGGGCTGCATAGCAAGAAGTGGTCTCAGAAAACAAATCACAATAAAAGATAGCTTTAATGCTTTTAAAATGGAATTGCAGGATGTAAATATATCTTGCTACTTCTTAGACTCGCTGTACTTCCCTCATGATCCTGGAACAACTGTCCAGGATTGTAAACCCCAGTATCTTTTCTACGCCTCACTGCATTTCTTAGAAATAAAGACGTGTTGAGGGTAAGGACTACACCATTACAACCTATGGAACTAGTTAATAATTCACTAAGTTTTGTCTTGTCTGTTTTTTATTAAAGTTTTTCAGGGAAACAATGAATATTTATTCTTTTAAGAAGGGAAAAAGAAAAATGTGCAGCCTCAGGGGGTAGGAGGTGGGGGGACCCTCTAGGATGTACCAGAGACCTGGGAGGTGAGAGACTTTCAGGACTCAATGGAGGTGACCTTAGCCAAAATGCCCAACAGTGGGGAGAGGGAACTCGAAGAGTCCATCTCCAGTAGATAGACAGAGCTCAAGTGGAGAGACAGGGTTACCAACTCACAGTCAAAATTTCTGACCCAGGACTGTGCCTGTCTAAAATAACTGCAGAGACAAAACTGGAGAAGAGACTGAAAGAAAGGTGGTTCAGTGACGAGCCCAACTTGGGATCCATCTCATGGTAGGACACCACGGCCTGATATTATTACTGATGCTATGATATGCTTACAGACAGGAGTCTAGCATGACTGTCCTCTGAGAGGCCCTATCAGCAGCTGACTGAGACAGATCCAGATACTTACACCCAACCATTGGAATGAAGTTGAGGACCCCTGTGGTTGAGCTAAGGGAAGGATTGAAGGAGCTGAAGGGGAGGGCGACCCCATAGGAAGGCCAGCAGTCTCAACTAATCCAGAGAGCTACCAACCAGGTAGCATACACCAGCTGGTCCGAGGCCCCCAGATACACAGCAGAGGACTGCCTGGTCTGGCCTCAGTGGGAGAATATTCACCTAATCCTGGAAAGACTTGAGGCGCCAGGAAAGGAATAGGGCTGGTGGGCGGGGAGCATCCTCTCAGAGTCAAGGGGGAGGATGAATGGGATGAAGAACTGTGGGAGGAGGTACTGGGAGGGGGAGTAATTGCTGGAATATAAATAAATGAAATAATTTTAATATATACATAACAAAAAATGACAAAGAGCAACAATAAAGCTGCAGTGCAGCCTTCTTCAGCTTGAAAAAAATATGGGAAAAAGAATACAAAATATTATTGAGAAATATGGTCAATCTTAAAGGATATAAAAGGGCCCAGGAATTTTACCAAATATTGTATGTGGTTCAGGACAATTATGGACCAATTATTTTTTTACCCCTTGTTTTTATGGTCACCATACTTTAACACTGGATGGGTAAAGGACTCTTCGGGCCAGGTAGGTACAGATCCTAATAGGTAGTAACTCTATTTAAAACTCTTTGAAGAAGGAAGGTATTATTTATGTATTAGGCATTGTTATGAACATCCTGCCTTTTAGAAGCTCAAAGGGAAAGACAAAAGATCTGTCTTTATTAGTATTTCAAAGCAAACTGGGAAGGATGAATTATTCTCAAACTGTCTGTCATAGTTTGCTTTCTATTGCTGTGACCATCACTGTGACCATCACCATGACCAAGAGCAACTTGGAGAGGAAAGGGCTTATTTCATATTAGACTGTCCATCATGAAGATCCCAGCAAGCAATGTTTCTCCATGCCCTATCTAGTCTTTCCTATAGCCTACACTCCTAGATTTGGTTTTGGTCAAATTTTGGCAAGAAGAAGGATGTGAACACAACCTTTAATATTAATTTTAGTTAATATTAATACCTTAACAACAGGTTTTCCAGGTGTTAGCTAGATTTTTTTTAAATTTTTATTTTATTGCTATGATAAAATACCATAACTAAAAACAACTTGGGAAGAAAAGGGATTATTTCATCTTACAGTTTATAGTCTATCACAGAGAAAACTCAGGGAAGGAACACAAACAGGGCAGGAAGCTGGAGGAAGGAGCTGATGCAGAGGCCATGGAGGAATGCTGCTTACTGGCTATCTCCTCATGGCTTGCTCAGCCTGCTTTCTTAAGACCCCAAGACAACCAGCACAGGATGGGCACCACCTACAGGAAATTGCACCACAGGCTTGCCACGGGCCAGGCTGGTGAGGAATTTTCTCAGTTGAGGTTGCCTCTTCCAGAACCGCTTGGCTTGTGTCAAGTTGACATAAAACTAGCCAGCATAGCCTGCATGTTTGCTTGTGCACAAATTAGTTTACCTTCGAAAATAAGGCTTAAATTATTCTGATAATCAGTGCTACCTGCCCCTGAAATGAGAAGGTAGTACAAAGACATGGCTTTTAAGTTTGGGAGCTGTGAAACACTGTGCCAACTCTTTGAACTGTGAGGGTCATCAAATGACTGTAGGGATTCATTATTGAGAACTTATTTACCCCTTTCCAGAGAATCAACAGCAGTCATAAGACAGTTAAATGAACAGAATTATCAGTCTTTGAGTAAAGTTAATTTTATGACTCGCTGTTTATTGGTACTCAGCCAACTCACAAAGCTATTCCACTTCCTTAGTTAGAATTCCAATGTCATCCAGCCTGAGGCTGGCCAAAAGAGCTCATAATTTGATATAATTGGCATATTGAGGGGTACAAATTGAATTTCCAAGCGATTTTAAGAATTTGCAAATAACAACTTCAAATATCTTTCATGATGATTGAAAAAGGAGCGTGTCTACACAGATTAGAGACTTGACTTGGATCATCATCAATTTATACTGGATAATTAGAGAATATAATTTTTGGCCCAGTGGGATGTGTTTTGAATTCAACACCAGTTATTTTTAGTAGAAGGTAAGGTCTGAATACTTCAGATGAAATTGTACTGTTAGTTTACCCATTCTAAAACAAGGGATCTCATTCTTTTTCTGGCATTGCCTACTAGAAGTATGGTGTGATAAATTAAAATTTAGAATGTAGTAAATTAAAAATAGGAATTCTCATCTTTAATAACTTGAAGAATTAAAAGTCTGTCAACCCATGGTAAGTCAGAGTGCTGTCTTGTCTTTATGTACATAAATATGTTGATTTTTATAAAGACCAAACTTCTTGCTTTATTACAAGGACAAAGTTACAACTCAAAATCAACTACTGTATTCTCAATGGATGAGGTAAAAAAAAGTATGAATTTAAATTATAAGCTTGTACTCATTGTAGGTAAGTCTTCTGCAGTTTTAACAGTATCCTCAAATCAAGTGTTGTCTGTGTCCCCGAGAAAGGATGATTCAGAACTTGAGGAGCTCATTTGGGCCACCTAAGAAAGATTGTTACATCATGTTACTGTCACCTGAGTGCCCTATTACAATGCTTAGAACAACCATTTTGAGTCATCAAACTTAGTTTATTGATTACACACTAGAAATCCAGACTATGTAGAAAAGAACAATACTAACAGCCTCTGTGGTGATGTGAGAAGTCCATTCTTAAACTCAGGAGTTAAGACCATGTAATACAAATAAACACACCATCCTTTTGCCCTCAGATTCTGGCTTCCTCCAGAAATCTCTGAAGAATGACACATCCATCCCCAAGCTGCTGGCCACACTGCCTGCTGCCTGCGTATACTCTTTCTGAATGGGACATTGCCACAGTTCACTGACTTGACCAAAGAACCACACCTACTATGAAACATTGTAAGGCCAATGACTGGCTGGTAGAATGGCTGGGATACAGACTCCGCTTTTGTTTCAGTTTGTGGCAATACCAGAGAGTCATCCTCATTCATTGAAGATCAAGTCCTAAATTGCAGGATCTTTGCCAGAAATGCCTTTTCTCATCCTTTAAATGCCTTAAAGCATTAGGAAGAATGAATGAATAAATGTGTCGGTGGATGACCAGACAAATGTAAGATGAAGAGAATTCCAAGTTTAAAAAACAAAACAAACAAACAACAAAACCTAGCATTATTGAGCTAAAGCTCCTACATTCATGACCAGCAAAACCACTTAAAACATGGAACATAACATTATTTTATAGGAAGAAAAGAGTAGACATACTCTCAGGTTGACTAAGTCCAAATGATATTTTCCAGATGGCATCTATAATCTTAACTTGTTGATGACCTAAGCCTCTGGCTATAAGACTTGCATCTCTTGACTCCATGTAATTACACTACAAGTCACAGCTCAGTGAGAGCAAAGAGACCTACCTTAAGGTTACAGGAGTGTGCCAACACTGAGCCATAAAGGGCTTCTTTTTGTTCAGAAAGTCTGTCGTAGAAGGCCCCCTCCTCCTGTTGAACACAGGGTTCTGCCTTATCCTTGAGAACAAAGCTGCAGACTACAGATCGCTTCTGTGTCTGGGGCCTAAATGGCTGTAAAATGATTCCATTTCAGATGAAATAGCAGGCTCAGATTTCTCTTGTACAAAATCTTGGTACATTCCTTTCTTCCCCTTAATCCCACTGGCCAAAATACTCAGGTAAAACATTTCTAGGAATGGTTTGAAATGAGAATAATAAGCATTTCCTTTAACCATATTCAACTTTTCCAGGAAAAGTATTTTCTTCTTTTATTGGTGCTTATTAAAGAACATTTCACAGTCACCTCTTCCTCCAACAAAATATATAAGTATTAAAATCATCTCCATGTATCCATAAAGAAAAAAATCCATGGACTTAATCATTTAGCACATGATTGCTTAAAATAGATGCGGATGTAAGTGGGTGTAATATTGAACCAAATAATGACCCCTTTCTAAAGGTTAAAGCATGCGTGTTTGTAGCTCTCTCTCAGCTGTAGTCTCACCATAACCTCTGAGGTGGTCTGCAGTGACATTATTCATTTGAAATGGGACAAGCTATTTTTAAACAGGCACATTTAAAGTCACATTCACTAAATGGATTCTAGACTGAAAATCTATTAACTATTTATAAAAAATAGGTGTTTAATTACTGAGAGACATTAGTTACTCTGAAGTGCATTTGATGCATAAGGTAGTTAGAAAAAATAGGAAACTTACAGAAAAATTGGAGATGATAGTGACTTACTACCAAAAGCAACTTCCAGTGAAAAGAGCTGTTAATAAGAAAGGATATATCCTTTTGAGCCATGAACAAAGATATTATTTAATCACCAAAAGTTCTTCATTCAACATGATTGAAATGATTTTGGTCAAAGAAAATCTCAACAATGCTCCCATGAAAAATATATCTTAAACAAACTAGCTTTCTGATGAACTGACAAGACAATTCAAATCAATAGAAGGAATTAGGAAGTCTGAGCCACCTATCTTACAGAGGATATATATTTAAAGTAGAACTCCTGTTCTGTCTTCAGTGTGTACCTACTGCTCCACCAGGCTCCAGTGGATAATTTCAAACTCAAGGTCACCCAGACGGCCCAGGTTAATCTCAGTGAGTCACAAAACAAGAGGAATAGACACAAACATGGGAGAGAGATTCGCAGTACTCAGAGGGCAGACAGAGTGGTAATGAAATAGGGCTGTAAAACAGCTAACTATCCTTGGAGTACCCATGTGCAGTGGTAAAAATATATGAGTGAATAAAGCAAACACACACACAAACACACACTCTCAGACACATTTCTAATGAAGCCGTTTTGCCCTTGGAGATCATTAGGTACTAGAAACATTTAAGTAAAATAAACAAGTACAATAAAAAAAATAAAATAGCATACTTACCTTCTGTCTACCATGTGGAGAGAGAGAGAGAGAGAGAGAGAGAGAGAGAGAGAGAGAGAGAGAGAGAACACCACACATTCAAATAATTGATAGAGTTGAGCTTTAAAGGGAATAGACAATGTACCTTTGACGACTAGAAAAGACCACATCTGTATTCTTGTCTATAAGGCTAGACTGTGATGGTGACTGAGGCAGAGAATAAAATAAGGAGTGTAGTGCACTAATTTGAACAGCTTTGAAAGGCTCTGTGTGACTGGAATCTTTAGCATGCACATCATTTAACTTTAAAATTTAAAGCAAATGAGCAATTAGATGGCTCTGTCCTAGAACTGAACTCTTCATTTGCCAAAGTGTCTTAGTTGTTAGTTATGTGATTGCTGAAAGTATGCTACTTTAATAACTCAATAGGTCCTTCATTATAATCTACAAAAATGCCTTCACTACTTGTTAGTTACTCCTGAAGAACATTTTAATGCTCCGTGTAGCTCCCTACTTTCTTGTTCTGCATGTAATTTGTTGTGTTGGCCAGATGCTATGACTTGAGGAACTGTGGGAATGGATAGAGTAATTTCTAAAGATGGAAAGGCATACCTTTTAAGACAATTGATAATCGATTCTGCTAAGTGGACATAGTGTCAAACTGCTCCCTAAATTTGTATCTCTCTACCCATTAATTGTTCCAGCTCTCAGACCTCATCAGAAATGTATCTTTTTTGGTAGGCTGTGGTTAATGAAGAGATTCACAACTGCTCAGAGTATAAAGAATAAGTGTCATGCTTAGAGACATCAATATCACATCCTACAACCAAGGCTCAGGAACCATCAAGGAAGTGGGGGTAGAAAGACTGTAAGAGCCAGAGAGCAGGGAGGACCAGACTGAAACAGTGCCTTTGAATGTGACCTAAATCACAGCATCTGTGGTTGCCTACATAAGACTTGTGCAAGATCAAGCCAGTCAACACTCTAGGATGGAAGGGGAAGGGTCTCATGAGGCCCCACTCCTAACTGAGGAGTTATGGACAGTGATGTATGCTGGGGAAGGACAATCGGTTTTCTGTAAAAGTGTGGCCACTAGTAAGTTGACCATGCCCAAGTGGATGGCTCCACATTCATTGAGTATATGGAACACACAAATTGGATTCAGTGTGTTATTACAAATGGAAAGCAAAGCCAAATAGAAGACATGAAGTTGGAAAGGGTAGCAAAGTTGGGAACAGACCTGAAAGGAATCAAGAGGAGGAATGAGGGTGAATCAAAATACCCTATAAGAAATTCTCAAAGAATTAATAAAATAGCATATTAAAATTAATAACCTTGTTCTATTTATTTTTATTTAAAACTTTTAATTAATATGTTAATTTTATATATAAATCAGTGTGATGTTTGAACAAACACAGTGTACATTCATCAAATTCAGTCCTTTACCATCACCATCTGTTTTTGGCCTTTACTCATCACTATTCTGTATTCAAGCTGGTTTGAAAGACAAAAGCAAAAAGAAAATTGGACCTTGCATGTAACTTAGCTGGTAGAGTATCTGCTTGGTATCTATCAATCCCTGGATTTCATCTGCAGCATATCATAAAACTGGTGTAGAGGCACACATCTATCCACAGTCTAAGTATTCTAAAAGT
The DNA here is from genome assembly GCF_004785775.1 of Grammomys surdaster. Classification (NCBI taxonomy): domain Eukaryota; kingdom Metazoa; phylum Chordata; class Mammalia; order Rodentia; family Muridae; genus Grammomys; species Grammomys surdaster. Next base: position 4,759,773 of record NW_021620801.1, on the reverse strand, counting down.
AGGAGGAGAAAGATCAGGAGCCTGAGGTTACCCTCTACCAAATAGCAAGTTAGAGACCAGCCTCAGATACATTAGAGCATCTCAAAACAAATAAGCCTCCTTCTACATGTGAAAAGAAATATCTTGTATCATCCTTTCTGTGCTTGGTTTATTTCAGCTTACGTGATAACTCCAGTTCTATCCATTTTTTCTGAAAATGACAAGATTTCATTCTTCTCTTTGGCTGACTAATATTCATATATACATATATATATATCTACATCTCTTCATGTTGGTAGGTTAATCCCATATCTTGACTGTTATGAGTAATGCTGAAATATGGGTATGCAGATACTTCTTTGCTGTGCTGATTTAAATAAAACGTGTGCCTTCAGTTCTCTCCTTCAGTTCCCATTTCTATGTCAATTTACTGGCCTCACTGAAAACTAAACTGCAAAAGCAAACACAGAGAGAAGTGTCTCTCAAACTGCCCTAGTTAATGAGTGCATTTGGTTTGTGAAAATTTGTTGGGTTTGTCTGACTTCTAATGTTTGTAAAGCATTGTTTTCTCTGGGTACACTATGCTAACATAAAAGGTGTTTTTAAGGTTTAAAAAGTATTTCCATATGATTCTGTCGAACACCAAGTTAGACTGCAGAGGGAGGATGGACCAGCGATTGATTCTACCCAGTCCTGAAAGTTTTGCACATGCCATTTCCCCTATTTGGACTTCAGTTCCTCTTTCATAGGTGTGTACAGAAGCAAGAATTAGCTAAGTCACCTATCACTAAACCTAGGTTGAAGCCAAATGAAATGAGCATGGAAGTCACAGTATTATCCCATACTTTGTTTTCATGGAAATCTAAGCTCATCCCACTGCCTCTCAGCATAGCAGAAGTAAAGCAGGGTGCATTTGTTTTGACGGTACCCCCTGGTTTCCATTCATTGTCTACTTTCTCTTGTGTCTTGTCCTCTCTTGTCTCTCAAGCCCACCAGGACTGCGAAGGAAACCAACATCTTTTATATAAGAAATAGAAAGAATAAACTATCAGGATGGTAGGAAAATGAGTTATGGAAAAAAAGAACGTTCACCTAGGCCAGGGTTGTGAGGAAGAGCAACACAGCCCTTGTTGCCTCATTAAACGACAGGAAAATATGCTGGGCAGGGCATGACCACAGGAATTCTGGGCTCTGGTCCCACTTAAAGTAACAAGGAAGACACTCTGGGCAAATCCAATGCAGCATACATAGGGTGAAAAGATTATCACATCTTTTTATACCAGCAAGGATACTGAATGCAGAACAGGAATCGCACATTCCACTAACGCTTGTTCTCCCCATTAAAAATAATGGGTGGAGATGTTTTGACATACTTGCCTGTTTTATCAACCCCAAATAAAACATTAGCTGCAGTCATAACAATTTCTACCTTAGATCTATTTTGGAATGTTTGCTGATGGTGCAAGTGTTCCCTTGTGGAAATGTGCCTGCTCTTCAAACAATGCCAAATGGAACCATTTTCTGGGCATATAGAACATTTTATTTTGAAAAATCCTTGCTGATGTATGCAGGGCCTGTGCAGTGTCAAGACACATATTTAATCAAGCATCCCTAGGAGAACAGCTTAGTACCATTAGCCTCATTACACAGATAAGAACACTGAAATCTAAATAGGTTGACTAGAGGTTGCCGAATGCTTCCTAGAGGCAGAGTACTCTAAAAACCTTGTGTGTAAAGAAAACAAGTGAGCTCGTAAACAAAAAGACTAGTGAAAACAGCCTAGAGGCAAAGAAAATTTACACTTTTGTTTTGAAAGCTTTCACAGTTAGTGTCAAAGAACACATTGTTCTCCTGAGCAGTGTACAATTTTTCTCACTCAGGATTTTGGGGAATTAGACAACTTTATCTGCAGAATCCATGCAAATTATAGGCCTGTTGGTGGCTTTCCTCCATGGAGTTCAATGTAATAAGAACATTCTGGTTATATTGTTTCTATCATCATTGTGTAAAGTCAGATGAATCCTATGCAAACCCAATAAACAACCTCCAGCTCTGACTTTCGCCAAGCCATCTATTGAGTGGCAACTCTAGATCAGTCAATAAGCTAAGCCTGAGACTCAGTCATAAATAGGATAACCTCCACCTTTTAGTGGCTTTCAATCTATGTGAGAAAAGCAAAATGTAACTCCAGTTAAAAGATGGTATGTTAGTAAGTATGGCTACGTGAATAAATGGCTTCGCGAACAACTGTGTCCCCAGTGCTGTGGGTGGGAGTAGACAGGAAGATTTCTGGGGCTTGCTGGCTGCAAGCCTAGACTTTAATTTAATAAAGGATCCTGTCTCAAGGAAATATGACAGAGAGCAAATATGATATAGAGCAAGACACATACAATCCTCTTTTGGCCTACACACAGGGTTGAACACACATACACACACATACAAGTTCACATACTTATATACATATATACACCACACACACATGCACCTACATACTCCCACAATATCATGTTAGTTAAACTACAAATGTATACAAACTACCCCAGAAATAAAAAGAAGTGTGGGATGTTCTCTGCCCATAGAAAACAGAGTCAGTAGAGGATGTAATACTGAACAGTGTCATAAAACAGAGTAAGGTGAAATGCATCCCTTGCAAACAGGATGGCAAATGAAAGGCTGGGAAGTATAGACGTGTCATCTGGCCTGTATGTGCTGAGTACAAGGTGGGAAGTAAAGCTGGAAGGGCAGAATGAGATAAACTGGTGACAGGTGGTGATCCATCGTCACTGAAGACTCACTGAGGGATCTAAACCAGCAAATGCCATGGTCATCTTTGCTTTCACAAACTGGACTGAAAGGGGAAGTGCTGGAGGTCGGTGGGCCAGCCGGGAGATCTTGCATTCATGCAGTAGTAGAGGACAGACATGATAATGACCAGAACCACCATGATGGCAGAAAGGGTACAAAGAGCCAGCGATGTCATGGTAAGTGAGAAAAGCCAAACTCAAAAAGGCAAGTGTCACATGTGCTTTCTCATATGGGGACTTTAAGAGATTAAAAAAAACAAACCCAACAATATGAAAGCAGAAGGGAGACTTAGGAAAAGGGAAAAGGCTGAGGGTTAAGAGCGTAGAGGGGAGCTAAGGATATCATATACATGCAAGAAAATGTAATGAATCTATTATTTTCTACAACTAAAAGAAAGTTCAAAATAACACCCAATGTAGTGAGGATTCTGGCATTTTAGTTTCTTTAAAAAATGCAGAACTACTTTAAGAATATGCTTTTGGCCTGGCAGTGGTGGTTTACGCCTTTAATCCCAGCACTTGGGAGGCAGAGGCAGGCGGATTTCTGAGTTCGAGGCTAGCCTGGTCTACAAAGTGAGTTCCAGGACAGCCAGGACTACACAGAGAAACCCTGTCTCGAAAAACAACACACACAAAAAAAAGAATATGCAGTTGTTTTAATCTCAGGTATGGGCTATGGGGATGCCGAGCAGCAGCTGACTCGTGCTCTAGCAGAGGCATGGTTTTGCCAGCTGCAGATAGTTTCTGTGGTTGTATGACGTTTGAAGTTCTGGGAAATTTTCAGAGGGTATATAAAATGCTAGGCCCCAAGAGGTGGGGATGGTGGTTGGTGGTGGTTTGGGGGGTTGGATGTGGATTGTTAGTAGTCATGATCAAAGAAGAAACAAAGTGAAAGAAATTAGATTCAGGAAAATCTCTCTCTCTCTCTCTCTCTCTCTCTCTCTCTCTCTCTCTCTCTCTGTCTCTCTCTCTCTCTCCTTCATCTAGTAAGGTATCTAACTAAAAGTTATATACCTTTCTTTTCTATCCAGTGATAGGGATGTGAAACTGGGTGGAGGAGGGATAAAGGCTGAAAAAAAGAAAAACCCACAAAGTAGCAAAGGCCAGCTGCAACCCAAGACAGCACATGGGTGGCAGCTTAGGGTACATGACTCTGATGTCATTGTCTGAATAGCGATTACAGGAAGAAGACATTTTTTAAGAAGTTAATGGTGAGGTTTCACAATGCATATGGTCTTCCTTCTGAATAGATAGACAGGGAAATACTTGGTCTTTTATTACGTGATTTTCAGTACCTTAGAATCCTCAGCTTGAAATGAAGAGTTGATAGCATTGGAAGAATTCTGTTAGGCATTTGTAAGTTTATGAATTCAGCATTAATATGTTTGAGGTTTTTGTTCCACCTCTCAAGGTATTTCCCTTTCTTATACTCAGGTATTAGTGTCGCAGATGAATATTTTCTTTATATTAAGCCAGTTAGGAACCATTCTCTGATTCACTGAAGCAGAAACTCAAGAGCTGGAAGCCCACATGTTTAAGGAAATTCCCCGGGAAAGCCTTTTTGCAGCCATCCAGGCGCCAATTTCATTCATTAACTCTGCTCGGCTCACAGACTCATGACTTGGGTAGGGAAAGACACTAGGGCAAGTCTCAGCCCGGAAGGGAGGTGGACTAAGGGCTTCCCCTGATTGGAGAAGTGTGCTAACAGTAGCTTGAGAAGGAACAGATGGCAATCCTCTTCCAGTTGCTGCCTAGTCTTCATTTGTCTTTTGCTACTGTATCACTTGGTAATAGAACCCCAGTTTCAGTGAAGTAAATAGTCACCAAGCATACACACACACACACACACATGGCCTCATTTGAAGTTAAATGTGGCTGTGAAGTGAATTTTTAGTCATTCAGGCTCTCTGTGGGAAAGTCAGGTGTGAACTGGAAAAGTAGTTAAACATGAGGTACATTCTTCCTCATCCTTCTGACCAATGGAGACTAGACATGTCTGGGACAAGAGAGACCATTTAGGGTCAGATAGATGAGGGCCATCTATCATGGATGGGAGATCAAGAAGCCTAAACAAGTGTGGATTCCTTAGGAAAAATTGTAAGGATTTCACCCTGGATCTGATACCAACTGTGAATTTTGAACAGAAAACCATTTGTAGCTAGTACAAAATTTTGAGTTTTATAATACCATATAAAAACATGAATATATCTAATTGAGACAAAGATATTCTCCTCTATTTAGGTATGTCTAAAGGATCTCAATTAGAAGTAGCCATCTCCCTAGAACTTAGTGTTCTGGTTTGCCTTCTTCCTCCTCCTCCTCTTCTTCCTCCTCCTCCTCTTCCTCTTCTTCTTCTTCCTCCTCCTCCTCCTTCTTCTTTTCTTCCTTCTCCATGGCTAAAGAAATGTTTGAGAGAAAATTTTGGTTGGGATAATCAACACTTGATGAAAACAAATGTGCTTTGTACTGTAGAGTAGTGGCTCGCTGTCTGGGAACTGTTTATGTGGTTGGCTTCTTGCCATAGGTTTCATCTGAACTTCAGCAGAGAGAGGTCTTAGCCTGTATCCTGGAGCACTTTGGGGGCATTTTCCGTAAAGTGCCTCATTCTGTGTAGGTGGCTGTCAGGTTCATCATGGAATAACTACAAAAGACTTTTGTGGTCTAGAGGTACATGTCCAGCCAGGTGGGAACTGGTTCTACTTCCTAAAGATATGAAGCCTAGGTAGGTGTGTGGTCAGGTCACAAGCCAAGAAACCAAGGAGATGGGGGCTCTCACTTTAGTTCAAGTACTAATGGAAAACAGATCATAAGCCAGGAATTGGATAAGGGCTCAAGCACAGGTTACAAAGATGAAGTCAATATACATACAAAGAGAACTGACTCTAGAGTGCAGCAAGACCAGCTCTAAAGTCCTAAATGCTAGTACCTGGGATTCCTAACAGTTTGCTCTCCCATTGAGGAACCTACAGAAGATCATGCTGATAGGAGATAGTAGAGCCTGAGGCTGAAGTGGGAGAGAGAAAGGCCGATGATGGATTGTTGATGTTCCTCTCTAGTAACTGAACTCCATCCTTAGGCACTCTACTCCTGAGCTATGTCCTCAGCCCTCTCTTTTTACCTCTTATTTTGATCAGAGTGCTCTTGATGATTGTTTAAACCAGGTAAGTAGGCCTTGAACTTGTGACCATTCCTCCTCTGGCTTTGGAATAGCAGGGATCCCAGGTCCGTGTCATCAGGCCCAGCATTGAGTATGGTTTTTGTTTGTTTTTAGCTTAACAAACTCTTCTCAGCTTCATTTTCCATAACTGTAATACTGCAACTAAGAATACCTCACTCACAGGTAAAAAAAAATTTATGTGCAAGGAATTTGCAAATTGTGCCAAGGCATATAGATATAAATCATTATTACTATTTTGGGAAAAGGATGGCAGCAATTTAACTGTGCTGAGCCAATTTCCATCGCATTTAAGATGACGATAATTCATTCATTGAAAATGAGAGGGAGTCGGTTTATGGAGTTAAGATATAACTGGTAGATTTGTAATACAGACAAAACAAACAAACAAACAAAAAAACCTATGTCAGAGAAAGCACTCCTGCTCGAGAAAAGCACTAAGCTTTTCAGGAGATGGCACTGTCATAACTTTGTTTACTTTTAAATATTCCATGGCTCATACACCTTATCTTAGGGAAACTATGATTTATGAAAGCATGGATTATAATTCATCAGAATTGAGAATAGCCATTATGCAAGTTTCTGCTTTGTTCAAGACAACTACTAGAAGCCAGCTAGAAAAGCTAAGGGCTGCTTGATTTTTACCATAAAACCAGCACTGGAGCATCTAGGTTTACAATTGTGTTTGTTGTAATAAAACACATTTTATAGGTAACAGGTGTAGCTGACTTCTAACCTCAGTTGGGTGAGGCTGGGCTCTCAAGCTGGCTCTAAAGGGATTTGAAAAGATTTAAGAGACTAAGTGAAAGCCACGATGCGTCTAGGAATTGACTTTTAAAGGTGTCATTTTGACAAATGATAAGTTACTAAAATATGTTCTAGTACTGATAAGAAGTTTATCTATAAGTAGAAGTGAGGTTATTAGTGAAAATAATGCTCATTATTTAATTAGAAAATGTTAATCTTTGGAAATTCCATGAATTCAGTTGGCTTTAAACACATAGCCTGACTTTCTTGACCATTCACATTGGCTTCTTTCCCCAGCAAAGGCCACCAACATCTTTGGGGATGACTGTAATCTACTCAGACTATTTAAAACATTCTGTGCTTAATTGATGTCATTTTTTAACTACTACAATTAATTTAGTGACCAAAAATCAGCTGCTGCATTTCAAAGGAAGAGAAGGAGGAAAAAGGAAAAAATAAAGGAAGAAAGAAAGAAAGGAAGGAGGGAGGGAGGGAGGGAGGGAGGGAGGGACAGATGGATGGATGGATGGATGGATGGATGGATGGATGGATGGACAGATGGATTGCTGCCATGAACTTGTGCGATGCCATGAGCTTCATCTCTTTCTTCACTTCCCTTCTCTGTGAGCCTGCCTAGGGCCCCTGCATTTGCTTCTTCTGCTTACTTAATTGTCTAACCTCTCCCCACCTCTCATATTTCAGAACTGTCAGCTGCTCTCAGAGGTCACCCCTCTCAGAACTTAGCATTTCTGGCAGGAATAAAAGGGACATTTCCCCACTTTGGTTTTTATTTTATAGTTAATACGCTATCATAATAACCATAAAGAAAACTTGGTGGAGGGAGAGAGGCTTGCAACTTCCCTTAAAACGATATTTTCCTTTGCAATTTCATTTATTTATTTCATTACATATTTATTCAAAAGTTTCCTGTGACTAGGCTCTATTTTTACTGTGTGTGTGTGTGGGGGGGGTAGTCCAGCAAGGTGAGCCACATGGCTCTTCATTTGAGTGTGGAAAAGCATAAATTAAACAATATATTATATGATATCAGGAAATGTTAGATGTTAAGAAGAGATAAGACAGTTTAAGATTGAGGCGTGCAGGTTTGGATGGAGGAAGGAGTATTTTTGTCTTGCGATGCAGTCTTGTTCTGTAAGAAAATGTATTTCCCCCCTTGGGAAAAAAGACAAAGAGACAAACAAATAACAAACCGGAATAGTAATTAAAAACAAATAGATACTACTAAAAAGAACAGAAAAGATTAATAAAGAAAAAAAGAAGAAAAACCTCTAAGTACACCTAGTGATCTAGAATTATTTTCTCACAGCATTCACACGTCACTTTACATAGCTAATACTCGCCAGAAGCTGAAGTTAATTTATAAATAGAAAGTAGAGGAAATCCACCACCACCACCACCACCACCACCACCACCACCCACACACACACACACACACACACACGTAAGAACGTACCAACTCAGAGAGAAACTGATGAGCAGCAGGAAAGAGGGAAACAAATTCTCATCATTAAAATGACAGACTTTGAGAAGTTGGAGCAAATTCGGAATATGTAAAGAAACTCTGAGATAAAACTGTAAACATCGAGATGAAAAGAGTTGGTTGAGATTGGCAAAGTGGCACGGCAGGAGCTGGCTGCCAAGGCTGACCGACAGAGGACCCACACACTGAAGAGGGAGTACCTCCATAGGCCTCCCTCTTTCACTCTCTAAGAAAACATTCGAAGGTCTAGAAACACAAAGCCCTGCTCACTCTGAGGAGACAGGAACACCAACAATGAGAGAAACAGAAACAGAAAAGTCTAACCAGGAAACACAAAGCTCAGCTGTTAGCCCCACTGAAAGTCTACCCCAGCTGGTGAATGTGTGGCCCAGTTCTCCCTTTTGGAAGTACAAGGGGCTGGGTGTATGGTTAGCAGTAATTAAAAGAATGGCTAGAGCCATTTACTATGGAGCCTGTGTTGACCTGAAAATGCACTTACAGTTAGCAGTAGACAGACATAGATTTGAATTCATTTATGGTGTCAAATAAGTGAATTGGTCTCTACATCTATTTCCTAGCTGATACTACATTTCTGGTGTTTATACAGAGTGTATTTAAAAGACCATTCTTGAGCTAAACTGAGTTTTATGTAATTTTTATCTCAATAATATTTAAATATGAGTAGTGTTATTCAGTATTGCTTGCATATAGTGGGTCCCCCCCCACCTCATAACAGGCATCAGGGTTGACATCTTCATTTAATATTTTATTTATTTTGAGATATGGTCACCCTATGTAGCCCTGGCTGGCCTGGAACTCTCAAGAGAGTTGCTTGCTTCTGCCTCTCCTGTGTGTTAAACAGGAAACTTTTAAATAAGAGGTTTTGGTTTTTGGTTTTTGGGTTTCTTTTTTATTACTTTTATTTATTTATAGTTCAGTCGTTAGCCCCCTCCTGGTCCACCCTCCTATGATTCCTCATCCCATTCCTCTTGCCCCTGTCTGCAAGAGGATGTCCCCACCCCGCCTCCACCAGATCTCCCTGCTCCCTGGGGCCTCAAGTCTTTCCAGTGAGGATGCTTCAATCCCACTTGGGAGGGAGAAGAAAACAATCAGGGGAGGCAGAGGGAGGGAGAGACCTGGGTAAGAGACGGAAGGAAAAAGGGAAAAGAAGAACATGATCAGGTTTTTTTTTAAACTTGAAATAGAATAACATTTGTACATTGATGATCTCTAGATGTCCAGATGACAATCATGCCAAGTACATTACTACTTAAAAAAAAAAAAAGTTAAGAGTCTGAGAGATCAGGAGAGGAGAACGAGAGAGAGGAGATGGAGGCAGATCTTCACGTGTCTGTAGCAGTCAAAGAGAGAAGGAGACCAGTATTTCTTGACCCATGGATGGTGACTGTCGGTGAAGACCAGGACATGGAGGTGGGAACCAGACGTGGAAGGAGGTTGAGAAGAAGGGCAGAAGAGAATCGGCAGCCATAGTCTCTGGGGCAGATCTGAGAAGCTGTTCCCTGCTTCTTCTTGGGAAGTCTACCCAGGGCTTCTTGCATGATAAGCCTGTTCAGTCACTCAGTATGGCATGTGTTATGAGGACATAATCCTGCCATTGTGTAACAATGCCAGAACAAAGGCTAACAAGAATTGAGGAACTGGGGACCCCTTTGAGCCCAGTATCACTGATTTTACAGATAGGACCACGAGGTTCAGTGGGGGAAGGTGCTCTGCCCGAGGACTGACCAAGTGGAAAGTGAGGATTAGATCTCAGGCAACCTGAGATCTTTTTGGGGGTTGCATATAAAATGTCCCTGGATGGCTTATGTATGTTGAAATCTTGGTCCCCAGCTGGTGGAACCAATCAGACTGAGTCATTATATCATGAAGGCTCTGACCTAATTAATGGATAAACTCATCGATGGAGTTGTAATTTGATAGCATTATTGGAAAATGCTAGAAAGGGCTGGTTGGAAACATAATTTGCTTGGGATGAGCTTTCTGTGACTGTTTCCTTCCTCGAGGGCTCTTTCACTACTCCCTGGCCACCATGATGCCACATGAGCCTGCCACCATGATGCTCTGCCTCCCCATAGTCCCTAAAGCAATGTAGCTAAGCAAGTCAAACACGGACTGAAATCTATGAAACTATGAATCAAAGAGTCTGAGAGATGCTCAGTGGTTAAGAGCACGGGCTGCTTTTGCAGAGGACATGTGTTCAGTTCCCAGCACCCACATGGGGGCTCACAACCACCTTTAACTCCAGTAACTCCAATTCCTGGTAATACAATGCCCTCTTCTAACTTTTTTGTGTACTGGGCACAGATGTAGTGCATAGACCTATATGCAGGCAAACGCTCATAAAACAAAAATGAATTTAAAAATTAACAGCTTTATTGAGATGTACTTCACATTCCAGAGAGCTGATCTTTTTTTATTGGACATTATAGTGGTTCTTAGTCCAATTACAGAATTGTGCAACTACCACTAGTTTCTAACTTGAAGATGTCTTCATCTTCCCTAAAATAAATTCTGTGTACTTATTAGTAATTAATCTATGTTCCAACCTTTCTCTACTTTTTGGTGTCTTAGTCAGTGTTCTATTGCTGTGAAGAGACACTCTGACCAAAACTCTTATAACGGAAAGCATTTCATTAGTGCTTGCTTACAGTGTGAGAGGTTTAGTCCATCATTATCTTGGCAGGGAGTATGGTGGCAGGCAGGTGGACATGGTGCTAGCAAAGGAGCTGAGATATCCTGATCTTCAGGCAGCTGAAAAAGAAACCACTGGGCCTCGATTGGGTTTTTGTATCCTCAAAGTCCACCCAAGTGACACATATCCTCCAACAGGGCCACACCTCCTAATCCTTTCAAATAATGCCATTCCATAAGCATTGAAATGTATGAACCTATGGGGGCCGTTCTTTTTCACACCACCACAGCAAGTAATGATTTATTTTCTGAGTCTATAAATTTACTTATACTAGGTATTATTGACAGACAAGTAGAATCATTTAGTCTGTAGTTTTTTATGATAGACTTCTTTTGCTTTACTTAGTGTTCTTGAGGTTTGAACATGTTGTACAGCATTGAAGTTGAAATTTCTGGCTTCTTTAGAGACTCAGTTGTGTCATGTGATGTTTTTCTGGTAACTGTCTTATGAGAGGATGTTTTTGCTGTAGCAGACACATGGGATGATGTTTTGTTGAGAGCAGACAGGTGGTGTTTTTCTGGAAGCAGCATGGAAAAGGGCATGTGATGCATTGCTAGAGCAGAAGCCTGAGAGAACAAGTGATGTTTGGAAAGAGTATGAATATAACCCAATAGACAGTGGACAATGCTAGGTAGTATTGGTTCGCCTTGGCATTCTTTGCTGATCATCATTTGTCATGACTTTGTAGAAAAAAATGCACCAAAGAACCTCTGGTGGTATTCCAGAGGCTTCTTGCCATTTCTGTGGTATATTTGAGCCAATTGGCAGATCCCCAAGGTTTCTACTGGATCAAACTGCAGTTGCTGATTCATGAATAGTGTTTGCTGAGTCCTGTGAACTGAACTGCTGATATCCTGACAATGCAGATTCGATTCACTGTAAAAAACTATTTCTAACCAGGTCTACATTCCCCTTTGCCCTATTAACCTTTCCTTTCCACTAACTCTGGTAGATGGTGGGCTAGAGGGGAGGTTAAAGAACTTAAGTACACTTATTAAAGTAGGTTTTGAAGAAAATATAAGCCTACAGAGCATCCTTTCTTTCTTATGGATGACGATTATTCCATTGACTAGGACATTTCTTTAGATTGTTTATTCATGGAAATTTACATTGTCTCTCTTTACACTATTTTAATACCAATGCAATGAGCATTCTTCTACATGGTTTTATGAAGAGATATCTTTAGTTCTTTTAGGAATGGGATTATGATTTTGTGTAATAACTGTATGTTTAACACTTTAAATAAACTATCTCATTTATAGTGGTGGCTAGTTTTTAGACAATTTGAAACAAACTAGAGTCACCTGGAAAGAGGAAACCTCAAAGCTCAATTGAGGGATTCCTTCCATCAGATTGGTCTGTGATTATGTCTGTAGGGTGTTTTCTTGGTTGATGGTAGATGTGAGAGGGTCCAGCCCACCATGGGTGGTGCAACCCTTTTATAAGGGGTGCTGGGTCATATAAAGAGAGCAGGCTAAGTCAGTCATGGAGAACAATCTCATAAGCCACATTCCTCTCTAGTCTTTGCTTCAGTTCTTGCCTCCAGGCCAATGCCTCAGCTTCCCTCAATGATAGACTATAACTTGTATGATGAAATAAATCCCTTCCTCCCCAGGGTGGTTTTGGTCAGTGTCTTATCACATCAATAGAAAAAGCAAACTAGAACATTTATTCATTGTAAAGCTAAAACAACTGCTAATTTCTAGGGTAAAATGGAAGATAACCTTGGGGCTTTTGTGCCAGAAATCAAGGAACTGATAAAAACATAAAGAATTGGAGGCGTGAGCGCCACAGGAAGCAACTACAAACATAACCATGAGGAACTTACTATTATGTTGCTACATATTTGCTACATATATTAGATACATATTATCAAACTGACTCCTAACTGCTTCTCTGTGTCCCCATAGGTTAGTTCAGTTCTCAGCCTTCATCAGAGAAACTTCTTTTTTGTATCAACTTTTTTTGTGTGGCAACTGATACAGAGTTGGTTAAAGTGTAGAGAATAAGGAACTGGGGCTTTCTCAGCCCTAAATTGAATCTATATCCTTCTGTTTCTCTCATGGCTCAGGGAATCGAAGAGGAGATAAAAAAGATCTTGTAAGAGCCAGAGGCTGGGAAGAACTGCCATGAAACAGTGTCCTAGATATGTTAGGGCCATTGTACTCATGACCCCCAACGGCTGTGTTTGCTTCCACAAGACCTTTCACAAGATCAAGGCAGTCAAATGTCAACACAGATGGAGAGGGGGATCACAAAGCCATGCCCTTAACTGAGGAGCTTTCACAGTTGAAGACCTACTAAAATCCACTTTCTTCAGGGAAGTAGTTCTTGAATATTTTCTATGCTCCAGTGAATGGCCCTATACCCAAGCATATACATATAGTCCTGATTGGACTCTGGGTTATAAAAGAGGACATGAAGTTGGGAAATGTACATAGCAGAGGGAGTCTAAGAGTAATTGGAGGAAGAATGGGGGCTAGGTGTGATTAAAAATGTGTGTGTGTGTGTCCATAATTCTCAAAAAATGAATAATTTTTAAGCTGGGGCATGTCAGAGGAGTTCAAGAAGCAACTGAAAGAACTGTCCAATTTGAACAATTTGAACAACAAAGGAAACGATATCGTATTAGATTACAGCCTGAAGTATAGCTCATTGGACCCCACAGACATTGACACACCTTGGGGGAATAAAACTAATAAGGGACAAGTATTCCTAGCAGAAGAATGCGAACTAATGTCAGGTATTCCTTCTTCTAGTAACTTCATTTCTCTGAGTGTGGGCTGGGCTGAAAGTCTTAACTCCAAAGCATAAAGTATGGGGAAGGGCCAGAGGGTGGTTATGTATAGATAGAATCAACAATGACACCTAAAGTAAGCCATGAAAGCTACCATTACCAGTCACTCATGACATCAACATCATGCATCCCCTGATATGGTGGGATGAGGTCATATCACTCAGGTGGTATTCTTCTCCAGGCTCCATGATAACAATTTAATTATAAGTAAATACTCTATTCAGCAATGTGAATGGCCTTCTAGAGATAACCCAATTGAGATTGTGTAGCATTTGGTTAGGGTATGAGTCCCCTGCTTTCTCTGTGGATTTGCCTTATTTCTTTTCTTACCATTATCAGCATTTGGTAAATTAATAAGCCGGAGTTACACACAAGAAGATATGCATTTACCTTGGCCTCCTTTCACCCGGACTTGCTAAAACACTCTGTAAATATCTGCTGAGGGATTTCATGCGGTCCAAGACTCGGCTGTTATACAGACAGTGACAGGCCCTAGATGTGTATTCTTGTTCGCACTTCTCTCTCTCTCTCTCTCTCTCTCTCTCTCTCTCTCTCTCTCTCTCT
>NW_021620801.1:4730039-4745483 GCF_004785775.1 Grammomys surdaster | reverse complement strand
TCTCTCTCTCTCTCTCTCTCTCTCTCTCTCTCTCTCTCTCTCTCTCTCTCAACCTTATAGAACTTCTTCTTTTCTTCTCATTAACTGGCTGTCCCATGGGAACTGTAAAGGACAGACCCCAAAGTCCAACTCCCCATCTTTCCACTTTGCTTCCAGTTGTGTCGTTCACTTGCCCGTATGTCATTTCTCAATTATCACAATTATCACTCAGAGTCAAAAGAAACCTCAAGAGGGACTTCAAGTGTCTTCCTGCTATAAGCGTTGGTTGTTCAGATTCACCGTTGTTTCGTAGGTCATGGATTGAACTTATCATCTGCTCTTTTGTTTTTAACCAGTGTTTGACTGTGCCCAGTCTCCCACTGAGTTAGGTACAGTTCATTGGTCAATATGAAATTTCAATAAAACCCCAATATATGCATTTTCTTTAATAAGGGCCTAGCAGTAAATAATATAGCCTTTGCAGTTCACATGGGCTAACTTTTCTGACGTGGCACAAAGATAGCCATAGAGGATATTTTAACAAATAATTGTGACTCTTTTAATAAAACTTTATGAAAACAGGCCATAGATCAGATGTGACCTGCGAGCTCCGCTTTACCAGTGTCTGACTTGAGAATAGCATTAGAGGAGTTTCCCTGGGACAGGACTGCAAAGCCCAGAGGACTCAACAGAATCCCAGGGATCTTTAATGTTAAACGGGCTGCCTCAGGAAGAACAGTCAATGAAAGAAAATGAGAAAGAGTGGTCTGTGGGGTAGGCAGAAAATTAGGTTGTAGTTGTGTTCTAGAAACCAGAGTAGAAAAGTATCTCCACTATTGTCAAAAGTCACAGAGAGATGGAGTCGGGCGGCTGCTGTGTGAGACTTTGGGTCTATGTCATATAGAGAGCTTGTGACCATGGCATTATTATGTTGGAAGTGGGCAGAAAGCTGGAGGCGGGATCATCGAGGCTAGAGCCCTATCCTTGACTCTAGGCCATTCAATGAAAATTCAGCACAGATAAATAAGGTCTGAAGCTCTCAGACCAAGCAAGACCCAAGGATTGTTCCGAAGGAACAAAATAATGACCTCCAGATGGCACGTTTTCTGTGTTCATGACAGTGAGACTGAAAATCAATAATCCTCCAATCCAGTAAAAAGCCACAGGTTTCTGCTTGAACAATGTGTGGGCACTGCCTTCGTAGTAGGTGATGCCTCGCTATCTCCTTTTCAGAGGGGAAACTGGAAAGAGAAAGTTCCCAGAAAGTTTGATATTGTGTATAAAATCAACCAGCCAACAAGCAACCCTTACCAGGCCCCTCCTCTAGTTCTGTTTTTGTGCAGAGAAGAAAAACCAGGCAGTTTTAGAAGGATTTAGTTCATCTTCCTATAGTCTTCATTTCAGAATGTGGTCTTGTTTGGCATTTATGGTCAGGCAGTTGATAATATTGTATAATCAATTTTTGTAATATTGGGAATCAAACCTAGGGCCTTGCTCAAACTGGGCAAGCATTTCTACCACTGAACTACACACATTTCTATCTGTAGGCAATATTTTTAAAAGAAAAAGAACATTCACTAGAAAATTTTTGTACCTTTTCCACCATCATGTTAGCACATTTTAAAATTCAAAATATGTGGGGTGGAAGTCTTGTTACCTCCTTTCTTCCCCACCCCCAACCCCCAGGGCCTCACTGTTCTGGGACACAACCCTCAGTGACTAACCACCCTACCCTGGGGCTCAAAAGTATTTAACAGAAAAGAAAACTCTATGAGCCGGCTACTCTCTTGTTCCAGGAAATCGTCTGGGAGCTCTTGGAAAGGAAGGGACACAGATTAACCCTGCGTCTACACTTCACTCAAGGCTGGAGAACAGAGACACCAAGAGAGGCTTGTAACCGCTAATTTTGCCTTTTGATCAAGAGGAGTGAACTCGGTACACACTTATTTCCCATCATTAGTGGGGCTTTTGACCACGCCCCTCTCTTAATTCTTTCCTGAGTCGATTTCTAATTTGCCTTTGGTTTCTGTATTAAAACAACAGACTGAGATCAAAGAGGATGATGACATGGAATAAGCAGCGGGTGACTGACAGCTCTGTAAGGGGACTAGGAACTCCACATAGAGGGCTTACTTAGAAGCTGGCTTCTGAGAAGTTCTTGACAATACATTCTGCCATAGCATGCTTTAAGAGACTATCCAAACTTCATCTTTATTGCTTAACATTCATTCAACTGTTATTTTTTTATTGAGTACCTCCTTTATTTATGCATAATTTACATATATCTACTGTATGTATACACACATACACTATGCATGCTATATATGAGATTTGACTAAAAAGAGAAGCATTGAATAATCAATGGAATATTGAACAGATGTTTGAGTCCTGATTCTTTTTTTTTCTCTTATGAAGTACAACATTTAATTGAGGCTGGCTTACAGGGTTCAGAGGTTCAGTTCATTATCATCAAGGTGAGAGCATGGCAGTGTCCAGGCAACCATGATGCTTGAGGAGCTGAGGGTCCTACATATTAATCCAAAGGCAGTTAGGAGAGGACTGTCTTCCAGGCAGCCGGGAAGAGGGTCTCAAAGCTCACTCCCACAGTGACACACTTCCTCCAACAAAGCTGCACCAACTCCAACATTGAGTCCTGATTCTAACACTCACTCACTAGCTACAGTTAGATGACTAACGACCCCCAAGATACAGTCATTTAAACCTCAGAGTATGACTTCTTGGGATACATCTTTCTAGGTACTGTTGACATAAGACTTTGAAGTGAAATCATCCTGAATCAGGTTGGGTTCTAAATTGAATGAAAAATTTCCTATGT
The DNA here is from genome assembly GCF_004785775.1 of Grammomys surdaster. Taxonomy (NCBI): domain Eukaryota; kingdom Metazoa; phylum Chordata; class Mammalia; order Rodentia; family Muridae; genus Grammomys; species Grammomys surdaster. Next base: position 4,742,668 of record NW_021620801.1, on the reverse strand, counting down.
GACACAAAAAGAGAAGAAACAGAAACAGAAAGATGCCACTTGGAATTACACAGCCCCACACCAAGGAAAGCTAGGGTGTTCAAGCAGCTGCAAAAGAAAGGACAACGTCATGGGGTGCAAATCTATCTGCAATTGGATATTTAGCTCTCTTTTCTCCAGGTCTAAAAATCATCAAAGTTGGTTGTTATAGGCACTAATGTTTGTGGTTTTTTGTTCCAAAAACCCTAAGAAACTCATAGATCAGTGATAAAGACTTTTTATTAACTCAATCTTACATCGATTTCTGGCCCTATAAAACGAAGAGAATACCATTCACTCAGCTACTGGGAAGAGTCAAAGATATAATGTATAGAAACTGCAGAGCATGAAACCTGGCAAACAGCAAGGGAGCAGCAAATGTTAGCAATTACTATTAAGGTCTGGATGGTAATATAGGTCAAGTTCCTTGAGGTTGGGTAAAGATGAATGACAGATTTACCTATGCTATTATTACATTGACAGTTCCCTTTACTGTTGCTGTTTGTGCTGCTTTGGAGCATCTGCCTCTATGACAAGTACAAGGTACACATATTCCCTCAGCCCTAGGGGCTGTGGAAAAGTTGATCAGTGCCAAAGATGTTTATTTGTGGTTATTTATGTTTCTCTAGGTTAACCAAAACTCTTTCATGGTGAAGATGAAGAGTGGAAGAAACAAAACCCAGTGAATGTACATAATTAAATCAATTTGTCAGATTTATTTGTACTGGTGTTTTACCTGTAAGTCTGTGCACTGTGTGTACTCACCTCTTGGGGAGAGTAGAAGAGGGTGTTGGGTCCCTTGGAACTGTAGTTACAGACGCTGTGAGCTTCCATGTGGATGCTGGGAATCAAACCTGGGTCCTGTGGATGAGCAGCCAGTGCTGTTAACCACTCAGCCGTCTCTCCGTGTCACACAATTCATTTTAAACACGTGCTTCTGAACCTGCTTCCTTCTCTTTTTAGGACTTAAAAAACCAGATTATTTCCTTTTATATATGTGAGAGAATCAAATGATCTTAAGTGTCAGAGAATATGCATTTGTAAAGAAATAAAGAAATTTGGAGGTGTTCAACTTCTATTTCCTTCTTAAGATACTTATTCTATGTCTTTAATGACAATAAATTTCAAAATTAGGGAAGTGATTGTACTCCCATATTTAAACTTATATTGCACCTTTTCTGTGCATGCACATTCATGGAATGGTGTATTTCAAATATGAACTCATATTTTTATGAAAGTTGGGGAAATATCCGTAAACAGCTGTGAACACACACAAGAGCCAAGCCATCCCAATAATTTCCCTTAAACAAGACTTGTGATTCTCCAAATGTATGCTATGTGCCGTGTTTGACAAAGGGAATCTGCATCTAGAGACCACCCCACTCCCAGTTTCCTATGATTTACTGCCCCCCTTTTCATTTCCATGACCACTCATCTGTAACTTTTCCACAGCTGCTCACTCTCCCCTCTCACAGGAAGACCTGGTCTAGCTGTTCATCCCGCTGCACACTGATCTTTTCATTCACAGTGTATCATCCATCCTCCCTTCAGTTCCCATGCAGCCAGTGCTCAAAATTTATATTCCTATTCTTCAGTTCTTCTTTTTCCAAACTTTTATTTTACGTTTCTGTATGTGTGTCTGTGTTTGTGGGTGGATGAGACTGCATGTGAGCCCACAGTACCACCAACAGGAGTCAGTTCCTTCCTTCTATCATGTGGATCCAGTTCAGGATGCTAGGCTTGGCAAAGGAATCCCCTTACTCTCTGAGTCACCTCACTAGCCCCATCTTCAGTACTTCTTGCAGGTCCAGACAAGCACACTGACCTCCTTAGCATCTCGACTGTTAAATGACTCAAAATTAGTTCACATTCATGTCTCAAACTTAAATCAAACACACGACATTTCTTCCTATCAAACTGTGGTGGTTTGGATAGGAATGGCCTCCGTAGCTCACACATCGCACGCTTGGTCATTAGTCAGTGATGCTGCTTGAGAGGGACTAGGAGGTGTGGCCTTGTTGGAGAAACTGTGTCACTGGGGGTGGACTTTGAGGTTTTCAGTACTCAAGCCAAGCCCAGTATCTCTTCCTGCTGCCTGCCTACAGACAGGGATGCAGAACTCTCAGCTCCTCCAGCACCGTGTCTGCCACCATGGTGCTGCCATGATGGTGATGAACTGTAATCCAACCCAGCTTAAATGCTTTCTTTTATAAGAGTTTCACGGCCACAGTGTTTCTTCCCTGCAATGGACTATTGTTTAAGACACTAATTAAGATAGCATCCCTTTACATGAGATCATTTTGGATTACACGTGGAATTTTGGTTATGTGATTTTATTTTATTGCTATGAAAGTTTTGTTTCTATTAGAGCAAGACACACATCTCCTTGTGGTCCATATCATGCCATGTCTCTGTAGAATGTGATAAGTATTAGAACAGATTTGTTGAACATTGAGTCAAATGCTTCTGAGGGATAGCAGAAATAAAAGACTGCAAAATTCTCTCATGCTTCTGGTAAACTAGTAAGTCAAAAAATTCTGACATTATCTGGTGACCAGTAGGAGATTTGCACTTGAAAACCATTAGTCTTATGTCAAATAAATAATTCCACAAAATCAAATATTCACTCATCATATACATATCTATAGATGAGTATGATAATCAATATTTAATTATTTATATATTTATTTAATTTATTATTCATAATCATTTATTTGTATATGAATATTTATATAAATGCATACAGATAGACTTTGATTCCTTTTTAGCAAGCAGAGTCCTTGAATGTATGGGATAAAGTTAGACTTCTATGGTTTAGAAAACACTGAGTTCTTAGGCATTGTGTTTGTTTGTTTGTTTGTTTGATTCTTTTTGTAATCAAAAGGGTGTGGTAATTCCAAATGCATGGCATGGAATGGTGCCACGTCATGTGTGATGAATGAACCCCCAGTAGCTTAGGTTTTGGTTCTGTTGGGGAAGTGAAGTTTTTTCAAATAGAAAAGCAAATTCTCTTTGGTGAGAGTATCTTTGTGATTTTTAAAAGCATGAGAAGACAGTTTGAATCAATACACCCCTCCAGTTCAAAGAGTTACATTCTCTCCTGTGATGAAACTATCCCTAAAGAGCATTCTCTTGGCTTCACAATGGAGTAGGACTCAGCATTTGGATTTTCTTGGAACTCAAGTGCAGCCGTAAAACCATCTCTTTATTAAGCAATAGTCTGGTTTAAAGGAGTCAATTATCAGCCTCAGGAAGAAATAGCACTAAATATTTGAGGATTTGTTATACATAAATGGAAACATGCTTAGGAACACATAGGACGTTTTATTTCATCATTGCAACAGAATCCTGGACTGTTTTACAGAACTTAACCCTACAGTTTAGTTTCATTCATTTTTGTCGTTAGCATATAAAATCAAGGGTCTCATTGCAACATTTTCAAACATTGGTTTTATTTATATCCCTTCCCACTGTTCTCATTCTTCTCTTGCCTGTTCTCTTCACTGTCCTGAACAACTCCTCAATTGGACATTCATGTTACAGCATTTTATTGCCCTTTCTCTCACTGCCCCTCCATTAAGATCTCCTTTCCCCATAATATTTCACTTTCTAGTTTTATGATACACACACACACACACACACACACACACACAACACACCCCTAAGTTCTGCATATGAGAGAAAAGTTGTAGTATTTGTCTGAGACTGGCACATTTTACCCAATATTATGACTTCCAGTTCTATACATTTCCCACTAAAGTTGTGATTTCATTGCCTTCCACTCTTATTGTGGGTATGTATCACATTTTAAAACCCATCAGTCTGTTGTTACTCGACATGCAATCTGATCCTATTTTTTTTAATCTTCTTATTTTTCTTGATTTTATTCTTGTTCTACTTCTTCCTCTTCTTCATCATCATCTTTATTTCAAGAACCTCCATACTGATTTCTGCATTGGCCGTGCCAGCTTAAATTTTCATCTGTGGTATGTGAGTGTTCTTGTTTTATTTTTAATTATATATGTGTGTGCACATGCACATGTGTGCACCATGTGCACACAAGTGCTGGTGCCTATGGAGGCTATAAGAGGCCATTGGATCCTCTGAAGTTAGAGTTGTAACCTACCCAAGGTGGGTTCTTGGAACTGAATTCTGGTCCTTTGGAAGGCCAGGAAATGCTCTTAACCTCTGAGCCACCAACCCAGCTCCTCCCCAGCCTTTATTTACCAGCATTTATTTGCTTTCGTAGTAATAACGGTTCTGGCTTGACTGAGATGAAATCTACAAGCCATTTTAATTTCAGTTCCCCTGGTGGTAGGGTTGTTAAGTGCTTTCCTAAAGACTCATTGGTCATTTGTGTTTTATCTTTTGAAAATTGTCCATTCAGCTCATTGATCCATTCACTAACTGGAAAATGGATGTATGTGTGTTTAAAATTTTCAGATTTTTTTGGTCTGTATTGTGGATATAGTTTTATATTTGTAAAGATTTTCTCCCATTCTGTAAACCGTCCCTTTATTTTGCTGTGCAAGATTTTTTTTGGTACTGTTTAATTGCATGTAAACTACGTGTCAAATTTTTAAGTTGTTTAGCTATTTCTGCCCTTTTAAGACATTTCTGGCCTCTTTCTGTTGAAGTATTTTTTTATTTACACTCTCTCCCATCCGTTTGAGCATTTTAGATTATATATTAAGGTACTTGGACCATTTTGAAATTGTTTTGTGTCGGTATGGATCTTATTCCATTCCTCTGTATGTGGAGATCCAGTTTTCTGCACCCCCCCTGCCCCTGTACCATTTGATGAAAAGCTGTTTTTTTGTTGTTTTTTGTTTGTTGTTTGTTTTGTTTTGTTTTGTTTTGTTTTGTTTTCTGTGAGTCCCACGGCGGAAACACAGGGAAGCTTTCCACGACGGCAGGCCTCAATAACACGAGAAAGTCCACGGGTTCCAAAGCTTTATTGTTCATGGCGTGTGATAGATGTCTAGATGTGCACCCCCATTTAAACCAAGGCAGGCATGACTTAAATAGGGGAGGGGGAAGAGGAGGGTCACTTAATTTAGCTACACCTTTCGGCCTTTAGGTAACTCATTAATATGGAAATCTCTCGAGGCTGAAGCCTGTAGTCATGTCCTCTACCTGTGTTGGATGGTGATGCAAACCTCTCTGGTAGGGGCTGCATAGCCAAATGTAACTGCAAGGCACAGGTTAAATGGAGCTCTAGACTGCGTGTAGGAGCCTGGATTCTGGGGGCATGGCCTAACACCTGCCGTTTCTCCATTAGAGTCTGGGTTCAAGGTCCATGCCCAGCCAAGATCCGAGATATGCTTCCAGAGCCCGACAGTTTACGTGTGTATATAATTTACACCTTTGTAAAAAAAAATTTTATACTATTGCTTTGTGGGTTTATTTCTGGGATACTCTGTTCTATTTCATTGATTTACATGACTGTTTTATGCCATTGACGAGTTATTTATATGTTTGTTTAGTGTGCATTCTGGGGTAATAAGAAAACTTATCAGAGTCAGTTCTCTCCCTATATCACATAGGTTCCAATGGTCACACTCAGGCCACCAGGTTTAGTGGCAAGTGACATTACTTGCTTTAGCCACCATGCCCTCATGCTGCTTTGCAGCTAGCACTCTGTAGCATAGTCTGAGATCAGACACTGTGATGCCCCTGCCATTCCTGTTTCTGCTTAGAAGTGCTTGGTGAGTTATATCTTCTGTGCATTCCTTACGCATTTTAGGATTTTTTTTCTAGTTCTATGAAGAATATCATCACATTTTATGGGAATTTCATTGAATGAGAAGGCTTCTTTCAGTTATACAGATATTTTTATATTATTTTTTTTTCAATCCATGAGCATAGGTGGTTATCTTTTGGTGTCTTCCTTTTTTTTTTCTTCAATGTCTTAAATTTTTCTTTGTAGAAGTCTTTAACTTCCTTGGTTAAAGACTATTTCTGTTGAAGGTATTTATCAGATTTAAAAGCTTCCGGTAGAGTCTTTAGGGTTTGTCAAATATAGGAACATGTCATCTGCAAAGAGGAATAGATTGGTTTCTCTATCTCACATGTTCCTTTTATTTTCTCGCTTGTCTTTTTGCTTCAGCTAAGACTTCAAACTCTGTATTTAAAAAAAAAAAAAACAGTAGAGAGAGTAGACATTCTGGATTTGAGAGGAAATGTTCTTAGGAAATGTTTTCTCTTGGTGTAGATTTGTAATATATAAACTTTATTACATATATATGTAATATTAATATATATATATATATGTGTGTATATATATATATATGTTCACTCTGTGCTTATTTTCCTCATTTAGCAAGAAGACATGCTGAACTTTGTCAAGTGCTTTTTTTGCATCTATCTGGGTAAGTATGTGACTTTTGCCCTTCTCTGTTCATATACTGAATTACATTTATTGGTTTCTACACATTGAACCAAACTTGCATCCCTAGATGAAACCATCTTGGTTGTGATGTGGTTTCTTCTTAGCATGCTCTTGAATTCCATTTTGTTGAGAAAATTTCCATGCATACTCATCAAGGAATTTGGTCAAGTGAGTTGCTTGCTGTTGTGGCCTTAATAGCCCAGACCCAACTGCCTAGGGATGACACTGCTCACAGTGGACTGGGGCCTTCCATATCAATCAGTCTGCTGTAGTCCTTCTCTTACTCTGGTTCCTACTTAACACTAAATCTTACATGCATTTTGTAATTGTAGAACCTGAAAAATAATATGGGTTGTTCCCCAAACCCAAGCATAGGCCCATCAAGTCTTGTGCCAGTCTTTTAGGGGTAGGTGGAACAAACAAGTTCAAAAACTTAATTTTCCCCTGGAAGAGATATTTTGTGTTCTAGTCCATTAGCTCCTGAGATGCTAACAAGGCCATGGAGGCTTTTGTTCTTCCTTCTGGTTTACATCTGCACACATTGTGTTCGAGTCTCTGTTAATTTAATTAGAAAATCTTGAACTTTGTTTCTATTACAGCTCGCTTTCCTAGGTCAGACTGAACACTTCTCTTTGGATCATCACAAGCTCTAATCTTCATTCTTAATCTGGTGACAACAATGAATGTTCTGGTTAACTCTTTAGAAAACCGAGTGCCAGCATCAGATGAAGATATTTTAAAGTAACCAATTAACCAAGGGAAATACTCTCTGAGGCATGCAAGGACAGTTTCCACTTCAGTCAAGAGAACCTCAGGAGGACATGCAGGGAAGGGTTTATGATCCTCCTCTCTGTCTTTTGAACTCAAGCTGATTCCTCCCATTCTAAGTTTTAAGCTTCCTTCTTCCCTATCAACATCCTATTTACAGGAAAGACTTAGGTCTGGAATCCACTGTGTACTATAAGTATGTGATCAGTATGGTTAAGCTTTTGGTATGGTTTTCAACAATACAGATCCTATGAGTATAAAAAAGTAACCAATGATTTTAAGTTATAACTGTTCTTTGGTAATCTTACTTAAACTAAGACTGAAGTTCGTGATTTTTCTTCTCAAATACCCCTGGGCCCTCCAAAGATTCTCTTCAATATCAAAGTCCTGGAGGCAACATGCTTCATTAACAATCCAGTGAAGCAAATCTTCATTTCTCTCAAGCACTTAATTAGACATAGCACTTGCCTAGCATATAAGAACCCAGAGTTTGGTCACTGGTACCATCTCCCACTTTTTTGGTATCAGTTTTCTGTGTGGGGAGGCAACATACCCATGATGTGTGTAATCAGGAGGCTGGGGTAGGAAGTTCACTAGTTTTGAAACTGGCATTTAGAAACCACTTTGCTCAAAAGTATTGGCTTCCCATCTGGGCCCTCAAAATCTACATGTGAATCGCTCAAGGATTGACTTGTCTCAACCATCTCACCCCATTTTAAAGCTGAAGGCACAGAGATAAGTCATTGTCCTAAACCTACAATCACCCAAGATTCCAAGAGCTAAACCTTGCAGTTATCCTCAAGGTGAGGCTTTATCCTGTACTAGAACCACTCATCTCTCCACGACCACTTTGTCCATTGAGCAATAAGGACTTCTTCAGACCTTCTTGAAATACTCGATCTGAGACAATGATCGGAGACTACACTTTGGTCACAGCTGCAAAATCCTCCTTAAGCTTGCCTTCTGCTCCAGTTCTTTCTCTAACTTAAAGATTGTTATCAGTGATGGACTTGGGGTCACTTGTCTCATTGGGGTCACTGGTCCTTCTTCCTAATGCAGCTACAATGAACAGACCTCTCTCTGCTTTTCAGTAGCACTTTCTAGTTGGTATAAAAGAGTAGGAGGCACAGTCTAATATACTGCAACCTGACAGAGCAGAGACTTAAATGTCTAGTTAAATGTCTTAGTTGTCTAGTTTGAGATCTGTCTGAACTGTATAGCACTTTTGAAGCTGTTTGGAGGGGTGGGTGGTGACATAGTGAGATTCTATCTCAGAAAGCCAAAACTCCAAAATGAACCAACAACGAATTCACACATGTAACTTGACAAAATGTAGCACCGTCAAGGATATGAGCCTCTGAGCCTGCCTATAGGAGATTTATCTTGATTATGTTGATATTAATTGAGGTGGGAAGGCATTTCCATTGTTGAGGGACAGTTCTCTAGGCAGAGGATCTTAGACTGTATATGAGTAGAGAAAGCAAGGTAAATACTGTTACAGGTAGCCCCGCAGAGATGACCACTCATTCACAGATTATAGCTAGTTGGAAAACTTTATTCTGGCCAGTTGGGACCATACCCAGGTATTTGGATATAAGTATGGCCCAAGTGTCCAGAGGACAGTGTTTTTGAAGACAAAAACCACATCCTGGTATCTTGCTCAGCAGCTGTAGGGAGACTTCTCGGATATAAGCAGTTTAACAGAAGCTAACTTAGCTAGGACATCTTGACCTTGGATCCTAAAATAGAATAGTTTACTTATCAGTGGGATTCTCCATCAAGGAGATCAAATTCTTGTTAAACCTGAAATGGCCTCAGCAAGAATACTAGATGGACTGTCTTGCACTGTCACAATGCTAGCTTGTATATATCCACTGCTGCCTTCTGACTGCATGTAGCTGTGATGTGACTAGTTGCTTTAAGTTCCTGTAGCCATGACAGTAACCTGGAACTATGAGCTAAATAGCCAGTTCTCCCTAAAGTTGCTTACGTCAGGAAGTTTTATGACAGCAATAGAAAAACATAAACTAAGACAATAAGCAGCCAAGTAATTTAATGAATCGCATTGCCACTGGATGAATTACTGCTGTTCCATGTTCCATTGTCAGGGAGTTTGGCAATGTTTTCAAGCTCAATGATACAAGTAAACAAATCTTGAAATGACATTCTTAAACATGCTCTTAACCAATAAGTAAGGCAGGCACCCGTATTGACAAACTTTCTGAAGAAGACATCAAACCAAAGAAATAATCTCAGGAATTGGCCAAATGGAAATATATGAATTGAAACAGTTTCGGCAGCAAAGGAAATCATTAGCAGAGCAAAAAGCAAACCACACAAAGGGGAAGACAACTCCAACAACTGTGCACCAGACAGGAGATAGAAAACAACTAAAGAAAAAATTAAACACCAAAAATTGTCTGGTCAATAAATGGGCCAAGGAACAGAATAGACTGCCTTCAAAACTAAGTATAAATGGCCAATAAATATTTGAAAAAAAATTTAAAGTTCATAATCATGAACATAAATTCAAACTTCCTAGGGAGTCCATCTTAACCCATTCAGAACACCTGTCATCAGCAGACAAGAGATTAAAAAGTGTGTGTGTGTGTGTGTCTGTGTGTGTGTGTGTGTGTTAGTGTAGGTCTTGGAAGTAGATGGGAGAAGACAGAATGAGTGCATGTGACCCAAAGGCAGTAGTGGAGACTACTTTTTTGGAGTAAACAGACAGTCAGCTGAGCAGGGGCACAGCTGAGTGTGAAGGAAGGAGATGGATCAGAGCAAAGTGTAGCAACACATATGCATGAAGTACTACAATGGAATCCATAATCACTGTGTTAAGTGAAAAAGAATGAAAAAAAATTACCTTGGGAAGAGCAGCCAGACACTCAAAACACAATGTTAAACTAAACCACTGATCTTTGAAGACTCATGTTAGGTATGTTCAAGAACTGAAATTTGCATTCTCGTGATGGGACCAGTGAAGTCTGGGGATAGGTGGGGTGGGATGATTTAATTAGTAAGGAAATGCAATTTGGAATCTAGATGACATATAAAATATATTTGTCAATTTATATTTAACCTACTGACCCTATATGAAATCTTGACACTGTTGTAAAAAAAAATCTATTGGGAGGCAAAATGAAATTCAATGGATAATTTCATTAGTTATGATTTTTCTTTTTACTTTAATTTTTACAAATTCTTTGAGACTTCCATACACAATTTTTTAAAAACTCATCATGCATTTGTACCAGCATAGTGAATCATAACAGATCCGTGGCTGGTGAATTTACTCTTAAAAGTAAGGAGAAAGTAAAACAGAAAAAAATTTAATCTTAGATAAGTTTACCACAGGGTCTGGTTGTAAAGATTCTCTTTATTTAAATTGTTCTTAATTTTGGTTTAAATTTGAATAAACTGATATCTGACTTTCCCATGATCATCATTATTCAAAATGCACCAGATTAAAGAAAAACCTTTATTCCTGAAACTGCAATGCATTTCAGGGGTCAATCCACTCAAAATATACTCAAATAATAAAATGTAACAAATGCCACATTTAGTCTTTTGTGTACTTATTCTTTTAAAAACAGTCTAACAACCTCTGTTTTTATCATTGTCATGAATACAGACGGTGGTTGGATTTCAGTCCAGTGTCACAGACTGTCAATATGGTGTTTGGTAAATGGCTTCATTTTGCCACTGACAGATCCAAAGAAGCTATGTCATTTATTTTGCTACCAAATAAGTCACATACATGTAAGCATTTAACTCAACTAGCCTGATAACACAGCAAGTGTTTTTATCTGTGTGGAGAATATCTGACATCTAAAATTGACCAGAAAAATAAAAACAAAAGCCCAATTTTATTCTCTTTTATCTGAGGAAGGGCACTTTCCAAGCAAATGACAGTTGAATTATTATGGTGGAGGACATCGGTTTCTTCTCATATTGCCATGCCAGGAGCAACTTAGGAAGATAGGATTTCTTCTGCCTTCCACTTCCACTTCCGCTTCAGTTTATGACCATGGGGGAAGTGAAGGCAGCAGGAGCTGGAGACTGCATGTGAATGCAAGCTTGCTGACAGTTCCCTTGCTCCGGTTTTACAGTTCAGGGAAACTGTGCCACACATGGTGGGTGAGTTTTCCCACCCATTAACATAATCAAGACAGTCCTTTACAAGGAGGTTAAAGCCACAACTGTCCTAAGGGTGAAAAGAATGAAAGCAACAAATGTTGATAAGGATACAAACTGGAATCCTCATGCACTTTGGTGGTCAAATGTTGCATTGGGCAAGCAGTTAAAAATCTCCCAAGTAGTTAAACATGGTGTGAGTGTATGATGCAGGATTCTATTCTTAGGTGTGTACTTAAAGAAACTAAAAGGCAACCCCATAAGAACGTTTACAGATATGTCTTTAGCAGCATTAATAATAACAGCCAAACAGTAAAAACAACACAAATGTTCTTAACTGAAGACAAGATAAAAAACAGGTATAGCAATACAGAGAAATAGTATTTAGCAATGACAAGCAATGAAGAACTCATACAAGATGTAACATGGATAAGATTTAAGACATTGTTCTAAGTGAAAAAGAACTGCATGTGTATTTGAATCAGTTTATATAAATGCACAGGTAGGCATATTAGTAAAGAGTAGAAATAGATTTGTGGACACACAAGAATTTGAGGGTGTGTGGAAAGGGAATTATTGTTATGGGCAACATGTATGGAGTTTCTTTGGGGAATAAAACAATTCAGAGGCGTGAATACATGCCTGTGATATACAGAAAGTGGAATTCAAACTTATAAAAGATGAACTTTCTGGAATGTGGATTAGACGTTCAGTAAAGCTGTTTCTTAAAAACATTACTGAATTTTTATTCTCCTATACTTGGCTCTTGAGCACTTTGCTTGTCCCACCCTAAGTCAGAACTTGCTAATACACTAGGGGATGCAGCCATCAGTTGCATCTTAGGCCTTATTTGCTTGCGATACTTCTCTTTACAACTACAGTTCTCCATGTTGTATCCACCAAGTGACCCTACCTAGAGGATGTTTATGTCCCAAGTCCTCTCCTTGCTCACTCTGTTGGCAACAGGAAGGTGGATCTCTGTGTGTCATAATCTATTGTAGCCATGTGAATACCTCATATTCAGTAGGTGCTCTAATCCCTATTGACTCAAGTCTCATTTCTTAGGAATAAATACTCATAGGTTTCCTGTTGCTCCTTCCTGGATAACTCACAGGGCTTTTAATGACTGTTCCTTTATCTGCTGGCTTGATCTCTTCCTGCTTGGAGATCCTCATCTTTCGCTCTGGGCTCCTTGAGCCCTTTGCAGATCATGGGATGTTCCATGAGCAGCTCCTCCCTTTACTGGAACATTCTCTTCAATATTAGCTTGGTCTCTACATTACCTATTCTCTCCCTCTCCCTCTCCCTCTCCCTC
>NW_021620801.1:4690540-4729639 GCF_004785775.1 Grammomys surdaster | reverse complement strand
CTCCCTCTCCCTCTGCCTCTCCCTTTCTCTCTCCCCTTCTCTCTTTCTCTTCCTTCTCTCCACTTTACAGATGTCAGATGACATCATAGTCTGAAGATTCTGGTTTTCTCTGACTCTCTCCTCTTTATTCTTCACTGACATTATCCCCAAGAAATCTGTTTCTAATCCTGTCTCAGTGTTTCCTTCTCTCTGTTTGTGAGTGAACTGTATTCCTATTCTTTCTGAGTTTTTGACTTGAGGAGTTGTGCAATTTTTACATGAAATTAACGCCTTTGCTTTCTTCCTAAACACCACGAAGACTTACTACCCGACCTGTTTTTATTGACTCTGGTCTGTATGTGACTCATTTATTGTTTTGCTCAAGCCGTTGCATGTCGATTGTTATAGTTTTCTGTGAGTGTCACTCAGATCCAGTCGTGGGTGAATTCATACTTTCATTGTTCTTCATCCCGTTTACAGCTGCTGCCTTTTAGTCTGAATCACCTCTTTTAAAATTTCCTTTAATGAGAATTCTGGTAGCAAACTCTCTTTTTGTTTTTATGAAATTGTCTTTATTTTAGCCACACTCTTGATAGGTAATTTTTTTGCTGGCTATAGAACTATAAGATGACAGTTCTTTTCAATGTGACATAAAAGGCTAGAAACTTGTCTGTGTATAATTATTTTTCAAGTTCGGTTATTTTCCTTGTTTATTCACTAGACTTAAGCATGCTCCAGATAAGTTAAAATGTATAAGATAAATCTCTTTTCTTAATAAAAGAATATCTAGACGTTTATAGTTTTAATTCAAAAATGCCTGACCATGAAGCAAAGCCTGATAGACTTGACTACGTGTATAAAAATAAAAAAATTTTTTATCAAACATTGGGCACTTGGATAGTTCAACAAACAGATGCTAAACCAAGAGAAGGCAAAATCACTAATGCAGTATTTGCTCTTTAAAGTAGGAGAAAAAATTAAAGTAAATAAATGATAATAAAAATAGATGTGTAAATGTCTGATAAGTACACAAGGAAGGGGTCAGTCTCATTAGTCATCACAGGATGCATATTAAACAGCGATAAGATACTCTTTGTTTAGTGCTTTGGTAATAATTTAAAGCATAGGTGGGTAAGTGGGTCTTAGTAGGAGATTTTTGTCTCCTCTGAGAGTGAGGAGCTGGAGCTTTGGTGGAGCTTTCATTTAAGACCAAACTACCATTCGCACATACATCCCATGCCCTTAATCCTGGACAGAGAAAGATAGCAATCTGTCTTTTCTTGGTCATCATGCATTTACTCCTGTCCTCTGCGTCATTCTCATGACGTGGATATGAATAGTTACACATGTGAGAAACTCAAGAGTTGTCCGTCCGAAACAACCCTCTTGTAACGTCCACATCCTCTCCAATTCCCATTTTAAGCTGACTTTGTTGTACCACCTTACATCTCCATTTCTCGTTTTCAAATCTCTCTCATCTCCATTCTGTCAACCTTCTACCCATCACTGTACTTGAAAAGCGCTTACAAAAGTCAACAGTTACTTGTAAATCCAGCTTATGAAGTCATGGGTCATGACCACAATGGAGTCATGGAATGGAATAGGTTGTGGGGGGGGGTGCTGTGAAACATTAGCATTAGTTAATGGGCAGAAATTAATTTAAAATTCAATGTAATGAGTTTGCCATGTTTCCAGGATCTCTTACCTGTGTTGTTTGGTTGACTTTAGTATAGCCTTGGCTCTGAACACACGACATGAGTGCTTTGGACCTCACATGCTAGCCAATACCAGCAAGGCTGCCAGGAAACACCTCTACTCAGAATCAAGGCTATTGTTGTTTGTTATGAACTACAGTATTGTTGCTGCTCTTACGGAAGCATAATGGTTCAGTTACAGAAAACAAAGACCTTGAACCTCATCCTCCTATTATTGCTCAGCATGCAAGTATCAAATTAGTTTATCTTTGGATTGTATTGTTAAATGTTTCATTTTAAAAACCTCTGTTTTCAACTGCTGACGAGTTTCATAAAATCTCATTAACTGAATTTTGACTCTAGTTAGGACAGAATTTCCAACTGTTGAAGTGTCTATAGACGTACTTCTGCCGTTGTGTATGTGTGTGTGTGTGTGTGTCTGTGTGCTTGTGTGTGTGTGTGTGCGTGTGTTAGGATGCACTCACATCTCACATGTGGAGGTCAGAGGTTAACCACTTTCCACGTTAACTTTTTCTGAGACATGTTCTTCCATTTAACCCAGAACTCACCATGTTGGCTAGATTGATTGGCCAGCAAGCCCCCACCCCCACCCCAGATCTTCCTGATTCAGTGCCCTCTCCTTTCATTGCTGGGCCTAAGATCTAAGATGCCCTGGTATGAATCCTGGTATCTGTAGGTAAGAGAACCAGGAGCTGGGTGTCTGGTGACAGGAGCAGATGATGTCTCAACAAAAGAGAATTCATCGTGCCCCAGTTCCTCTGTCTTTCTTCTGTTTAGGTTTTCAACCAATTCAGTGCCTGTCCACATTGGCATGTGTCTCTTCCTTATTTAGTCTATTTGCTCAATAACTAATCTCTTCTGTAAATGCTTTCATAGATACACCTAGAAATCATGCTATAC
Organism: Grammomys surdaster; assembly: GCF_004785775.1. Lineage (NCBI taxonomy): Eukaryota > Metazoa > Chordata > Mammalia > Rodentia > Muridae > Grammomys > Grammomys surdaster. Next base: position 4,727,045 of record NW_021620801.1, on the reverse strand, counting down.
CAGACACTGGATATTTCTTAATTCCGTTTGACTCAAAGGGTGACTATGTTACACTACTCTTGGGGGTTGGGCAGAACAAGTAGTATAATTGTACCCTTAGCTTGTTTGTTCTTCAGCATTTCAGAAGGCTGCCCCCCAGGGTCTTTCCAATGCTTTCTTACTAGCAGGCTTTGCCAATACAAAACAATGGTAGCAAGCAGAAAAAGAATGATACAAAGATACTCCTTTCTTTCCTCTCTTCTTCTCTTGTGACAGTGTTTCCACAAGCAGCCACAGCATCTGTCCAGCTTCCCTGTAATCCACGTCAGCAGCCTAGAATGACCACAGATTCTTCGGCCTCAGGCTCTGAGAACACTGCCTGCTTTTGTCTCTCTAGCCTTGGGGTAGTGACAGCTTCCTGTTGTTGCTCATCTTTGGTTGCTTCCCTGCTCTGGGTTTCATTCCTAGCATTCTTTGTCTCCTGCCAATCAACTTGACGCATTAAATTCCCTTGAATTTATGTGTCATAGTACTATATTGCTTTAATTTTGTGGGTGTGTGCTCTATATATGTGTGTGTGCTGGTGTATTTGCTTGTGTGTGTATGTGTGGAGGCCAGAAGTGCCTTTGTCATGTTTTGAGACAGGGTCTCTCATTGAACCTGGGTGGCTAATGAGCCCTCAGAACCTTCCTGCTGCCTCCTACAACCTCAGTGCTCAGTTACAGGTAAACACTGCCATACTTGGCTTTAAATGGCAGACCTCCAAACTGAGGTATTCATAACTGTACACAGCAGACTGCTGCAGCAGGCAGTCTCCCCATTCATCAATCATGCCAGCCCCTCTTTTAATTTTTTTCTCCATTTACAGATAATGACTAAGTACCAAAGTAGTGTCCTTTGGCTTCTTTCCTGTGTCCTGGCCTGCCCTCTGAATTTTGCTCACTGCGACTTCTGAAGACTTTCGGTTAAACATTCTGAAAGAGAGGCTTGCCTACAGGAGTCAACCTGACAAGCAAGTGTTGAGTAACTCCCATTACCAGACAATCTGTATAGTGAGCGCAGTGAGATTAGAAAAGGAGGCTGCCTGCCTTTAAGGGTGTGTTGATGAGGAGACACCACACCTCCTGATTTCCTACAAAATATACTTCCAGCCCATCTCGTCGGTTGTAACACGTTGTCAGTGCACTCTTGGAGGATGATATCTTGTCCAAAGTAGAGGAACTGGTTTTAGTGAATGTCTTGCTTTTATGCTAAAAGTATTGTGGGAACGTGTATTGTCGCAAGCCCAGCTTCAATAAATGTTTATGTGAACATCTCCTTAGTCTATGGCAACATTTTCAGTTTCCTTTTGGTTTCTTGTCCTGACTGACTACATAAAAGAAGATTTAGTGATAAGCCATTCTGTAGGATTTCAGCCCTTTTTCAAAAGCTCTTAAAAAAAGCTCTAACTCCACACTGTATGAAGGAGGGTGTGTATAGTTTAAATAGAGGCAAAAAGTTTGGGGAATGTGGAATTTCAGAGTACGATTTTAAATGTAATTTACTTCAATTCAATGCCAACTTTCTGGAAGGAAAAAGAAGGTTTTGGAAAGATCAAATCTTGGAACAAAAACAAAACAAAAACCCAAGTATTTAAAGGAAAGAAACCCAAGTGTTACTGTGCAGAATCACATTACAGCTGATGTGTCAAAGGTTGAGGATTAGACAATCCTGATTGTCATATCTACAAAGATTGTGATGATTTCTGCCAGTTGTGGAGGAGTGCTCTTCAGATCTCACTTTGTAAAGAGAAGCTACTTTGAGTCATACCTTTGGTACCTGCCCCTGAATCCACATCATAGCCTTATTCTGTTGGGTGGCTCTGGCCAATGACTGATTATGTCTTGGAAGTATAGCCTGGCCTTACTCCTAAAGAGCTACCCTTTCTGGAATCTTTCTTGGCCTGGCTAAAACTTTCTGAAGTTGTCCTGAAGCCTGCAACACAGAACAGACATGCACATATCTTGGTCTAAAGATTCTTCCTGCCTCCATCTGCTCCTTTGCCCCTAAGTCTTTCATTGCATTTTCTTAAATTTGCCTCCCAGAAATCCCCACCTAACACTTTGGGACCACTTTTGGTTTAATCTGAAACTGATCTCCCTTCCTACTTTTTTATAACCACCACTGTGAAAAGATCTGTGGGAAAGTATCCAACCCTGTTCTAGAAACTTGAGGTCAAAAAGCCCCAGCTAACTGCAAGTTTTTGGCTTCTGTTAAACTGCTTGCTTGCTTTTACTACTCCCTGCAGTTGTCAACCAGGATGTAGGTATTTTGTTGGTTGGTTGGTTGGTTGGGTTTTTTTGTTTATTTGTTTGTTTTTTGTTTTGGTGTGTGTGTGTGTATGCGCGCGCGCGTACACGTGTGTGTGTTCTTTGCCTTGGAAATACCCTCTGTGAAATGCATTTGAGGATGCTCTATGACATGTGTTTCTCTCAAGGCAGTTGCTGGCTGGCCCTGTACAGACTTACAATTCAGATGTTGGTGTGCTGAGTGGTCTTTGGATATCTACACAACATTTTCCTTGCAATAAAAATGATGGAACTGAATTTTTTCAGAGTCTATAGACAGAGGCTCAATATCAGAATGGGCCAAGAAAGCAAATTACAATCCTGAATAAGGATTTACTCTTCATTTTCTACTGTCTCTAGAATGTACTGATACAAACTTAGTAACATTGTTTTGTTAAAAGAAAGCTTTAAACTTATTTTTTGGGGGGACTGAAAGTGAATAAAGAGCCCATTCTTGTTTGTTTGTTTTTTTAATTTCATGTGTTTGCTTATTTTTCCTGTTAATCTATCCCCTGTTGTGTGCAATAGACTTGCAGCCATATACTGGCCGTATACTGGTTAAATTATGAAAAAAACAATAAACAAGAAATCCTGATAGGCCAGAAGCTAAAGACCTTTGTCCTTTGCCCTGAATGTCTTTATAGCAAGCATAAAACAGTTATTAACAGATGCCCTTATGCTCAAACTAGTGAATATTACTCAGAGGATTATAGGAATCCTACAGAGTGACTAGTAAGGATCTTGAGGAAAGATTATCCTGGATCATTTAGACAAGTCCAACATAATCTCAGGGTCTTTATACAATGGAGACAGAGGGTCATTCAGAAAAGAGCAGCTGGTGTGATGTTGATGGCTTTGAAAATGGAGGATGTGGCTGCAGCCAAAGAGCTCAGTATATGGATCTTTGCAAATGGAAGATCAAACATCTCCTCCTGGCTGTGGTTTCATCATATTTCACATGAGAAGGGGATCACCACACTACAATCTTTGTGTCAACCTAACCCTTTCAGAAGACTATCAGTGTTTAGAAGAATGGTAGTACCCTAAGAATGAGTATGGAGAAGGGCAAGGAGCCCAGTCCTCTAGAAAAACTAATCTAGTGGTGGAATATATTCCAAGTTGAGAATGTCTACAACAAATATGAAACATTTCAGAATGCTTAACAAGAAGAAGATAGGTTGAGGTGATGTGAGTACCATGTGGTTATGACTGAATCACTTGATCTAGACAACTAAACTTAATTACAACCCAAACAATTGTGATTCTCAAAGTTAATGCCCATAAAGGGCTTTGGGATAGTTCCTTTTAAAATGTGGATTCTGAAAACTATTATACCCACCTTGAGTAACCCTCAACACGTTGTTCACACAAATGTCTTCTCTGTAAAGACTGGCTGATGTGCTGGAACTCTAACTTTTCTTGATGATCATGTGATGAATCTGTAGCGGTGGGGAAGTGAGAAAAGTGGTCCAGGAATAAGGGTTATTTTCTGAGATGTTGAGATTTGGAACCTAATTTTCGAATTCCTCATTTTCTTCCCCAGGAGTATGGAATACTCAGGCAACTGCCCCAAGTATTGCTTACTCCTAGTAGAATGAACCCAAACATACACCAAAACAGAGTTCTTCATCAAAGGTCTATGTTTCCCTATATGAGCTGTGCTAGGTTTTCCTTCATCCTTGATACAAAACAGAACAGCAGTGCATGAGCTCCCTGCATTAGAGGAGAAAAGATGTTAGAGAGTTTGGCTAGGCTCCCGCAGAGTTAAACCTTGCAGATCAGTTTATACCACAGGACAGAAAAAGGCAAGGCACGTTGGATGTGGAGAGATAATATGAATGAAGGGAAGGGAAGGGAAGGGAAGGGAAGGGAAGGGAAGGGAAGGGAAGGGAAGGGACCATTCAAACTTCCAGCAGAATGTCAGTTTTAAGAATAACCATGAAAAGTGGAAATAGAAAAGTCACTCTTTGACATGAACTACCATAATGAGTTGTTTCAGACAAGTATCTTTGCCTGTAGCTGTTAAAATTTGTCAAGAAAGGTATATTGAAAAACAAGTATTTGTATCATTTAAAATACACATTCCTTCAATATATTCAAAATTAAAAGGGCAAAGCCATTTTACAACAGAGAAATCTGGCAGACTTCCCTTAATTAACGGACCAAAGTAAATATCACTATAAGACAGTGAGCATCCTGAACTTCCTGAAGTGATATACAAATGCCCTGCTTCTATAGTGTTCTTGCTCAGAATAGCTGATCACCAGAAAGCATCAAAAAAGGCCTAAGCTGAGGGACAGTCTACAAAACACCTGCATACAACAAAATATAGCCATATCAACTCTCCATATGTCTCCTTTATCTTCCCCCATATTCCTCTAACATCTCTCCTTCCCAACTTTGTCTTTTTTTGTTTTTTAATAACTCATCAAATCCAATTAACACTGCTTATATGTCTCTGGGTATGTGGCCATCCTCTGGAGAATCACTAAGAACCCTCTCCCTAACCTAGACTTAGGGAGTATCTTTCTGTAAGAGCAGAAAGTAGGGAGGAAAGCAGTGAATGCTGTTGTCTGGACATGACTGTAGCTTTAAGTATGCAGCTTTATGGTTTCTTTCTTTGGTTCTTCCTCTTGGCTACTTTGTTTGTGGGTTCTTCTTGGCTTCTTTTTTTTTTTTTAATCTGTCTCCCACCAATATCTTCTCTGGCTTAGCTCAGCTTCTCTTGGCTCAACTGTCACCAACTGTCTTCTCAGTCTGTTAGCCCAATCCACTTTCAACTGTCTCTTATTTTCTCTGTCTCTTTATTTAATTCTGCTCCTCCTCTCCTCTCCTCTCCTCTCCTCTCCTCTCCTCTCCTCTCCTCTCCTCTCCTCTCCTCTCCTCCCCTCCCCTCCCCTCTCCTCTTCCTCTCCTCTTCCTCTCCTCTCCTCCCCTCCCCCACTCTCCTCTCTTTTCCCTCTTCTCTCCTCTCTTCTCCTCTCTTCTCCTCTCCTCTCCTCTCCTTTCCCTCTTCTCTCTTCTCCTCTCTTCTCCTCTCCTCTCCTCTCCTTATCCTCTCCTCTCCTCCCCTCCCCCACTCTCCTCTCCTCTCTTCTCCTCTCCTCTTCCTCTCTTTTCCTCTTCTTCTCTTCTCTAGCCCTATCAATCTTTCTTCTTGAATCAACAGTCTTCTTTAACCCTGCTTTTCTGTCTCCTGGAACCTACTCTTGTCTACTCCCCATTCCTACAACTCTCTTCCTTCCTTCTCTCGCCTCCGCTTCTCTCACCTTCTGCTGGCTTTTTCTATCCTCTCCTGTTCCTGAAAGCCCAAGAGCTAACTGACCCTGTGGAGCACAGGGTCATTTAAAGAGCCAGGCACATAAAATATTTCATACTATATATGACATGGTTGTCAAGCTCAGAAACTCAGTGTGTGCAGCTTTCTGCATGAAATCAAGATAGCCCAAATTCCAGATAAGCAAGGAAAGTGTTCTCCAGGCCCCACCCCTTACCGAGTAGCTACTGGCACTGGAGGGAGAATTATTTTTCCTAGTTGTTCCATGCAGTATTTTTGCAACTTGTTTTTTGGTTTGCAACTTGTCATATGGTTCCAGAACAAAATAGAAAATAATGAGCCCTTTCTTGGAAATATCTCTTCACCTTTAGACTAATGCAATGAAACAGGGCAGAAATCACATAGAAGATTAAACTTGACACTAAATCAAACATGCATTAGGTATTAACTCACAATCTACTAAATTACTACTATAGTATTGGGATCCAATTTAATAAAAACATGAATGAATGGGTTGGAAATTTAATGATACACTATGACTTTAAATATGTAGAAAAATAATTTTGAACTCATATAATTTTGGTTTTATGGCAATTTCTCAAAAACAACAACCCTCTGAAGTAAGAGTAGCCATAATCTAGGTATATTTATCAAAGAAACTGAGCAAATTTATGGAACTTTGTCTTTAGGGAAGTTCTTAATATCTCTGGTTTTTTTTCCTAATTAGGAGTAATCATCAATTATTGGATAAATTTAATTGCAGCTAATATATAGAAAGAATGTTGAGGGGTTTGGCATATATTATTGTTCAAAAATGCCTTAATTAAAAATAATAAAAAAGAAAGACATGACCTAATTCAATTCTGGATTCTGAGAACAGCTTTCAATTCTGAAGTCTCAGAAGCAGCAGGGACATACTCTGGGAAAACTCATTACCTGAAAGGAGACTTTTGTTCACTGACAAGCCTGCATTACAGAACCTCGGAAGACATGAAAATACTCACAATGCTCCAAAAGGAAATGAAATCAGGTGCAGACTTAATACCTATCCAGTTTGTGTGATGGATGTAGTTCTGCCTCCTATAACACAGAATATTGACATGCTGGTTTTGGAAGTGCAGGGTATAGGGGACTAGGCATAGAAATGGTAAGATTTTGGTGTGATGGTCTCTACAGCTCCACTGCAAAGACTTGGGTGAATAGATGATTTTTCTAGAAGAAAAAAAAATACTGGTTAATATTCTTTGAGACCAGACTTTTGAGACGAGTGGGGTTAAAGCTTTCCATACTACATGCTTTGTGCTGGAGTCTCGGCTACGTGTGTTACACATGAACTCACAGAACCTTCAGAAGCCATCATAGAGGTGGTTGTTAATCTTAATCCCTACTTTCTAAATGTAGAAACTGAGGTGCAGTGGTAGGTAACCTAACTTGCTCAAGTGGCTAGTAAGTGCTGAGTCAGGGTCTAGACCTCAGCAGTCTGGCTCCTGGGCTTGGCATTCAGCTTTTATACTTCATTCAATGTCATTTAAGGTTGATTCTTTATTGTATTATGTTCGCTTTCACCTTCTGCCCACAGAGCATCAATTTTCTATTGGCTGTGGATCTGTTGTAGTTGGAATCAATGTCTTCAAAGCACTTTCTATACATCAAACCCAGTTCTCCTGTAAGTATGTGAGTCTTAAGGGCTCTATTTTCCAAACTGGGGTTAAGTATCAGTCTCTCAGAAGATAGCTAGTAACTAGCCAGAGTAAGTCAGTGTCATGAAACCAACGAAGTGGGGCTCCTATCCTCACACACTGTACTGTAAACTAAGGGCTGTTATTTTCCCCCTCAGCTCTGTTTTCCCTTTCTTCCATTCCACGGAGTTTTACTGAATACAAGACCACCCTGTTTGCATGTCATTTCCCAGATGCCCTCGAAGCTAGCTTTAGTTAGGCAATTAAGCTCTAACCGAAGGAATGTGAGAAGGAGGAAATGTAGCAATTTCTACTAAGAAAATTGCTCACTGCAGACTCTCTTCTTCCTGTTAGGTGAACAGCAGAGCTGTCACATTGACCCAGACCTACCAGACTGCAAAGCCACATTTCTTTGGTTCTAGAGATGAGTCACAGCTCTTAAAGAACTACTACCCTCACCTATCACATTGGAAGCGTCTTGGTGACAAGACTATGTCCTGACAAAAAGGGGTCTGTTTTGTTGTTTGTTTTACTGGCAATAGCAGCTTAACTTCCACCACGATATCAAATGACTGGATTTTCCAAGTATTCGCCTGAGCTCATAGTCTGCAATCTAAGCATTCTGAGAACTGCCATCTGGCAATGTTCAAGGTTTGCTAGTTAATGAACAGATATACTACCATTCAACAACCTATGATTTTTCCCGCGTTATTAAAATGATGCGACTGCACAGTGTTTAAAAAAGCAGGGGGAAATATGGTCATGATTTTTCTTTATTTTTGTAATGAGAATTGAACCCAGGGCCGGTGCCTTCTAGCTAAACACTCTATCATTATACCTAGGCTCTCATGATGTTTTTAAGTGGAAAAAAAAACCCATACAGAATGGTCAAGAGTGAGCTCTATCTTACAATGGTAGATCTATTTGCAGTGAGCTGGTGAAGTGGAAGGGTGTTTCTCTCCATTTTATATTTTGTTTCTTTTCGATTATCTGCATTTACACTGTTTTCTCCTATGACTCTTTTTAATTAAACTTTATTAAGATGAAGTAAAAGTAAAACATATGTGCCAACAAAAAGGCCGCTAAAAGGCTCCAAACTGTACTTCCCGGACAGCTGTCGGCTTAGTTCTCACCCGAGTAACAACAGACAGATGTCATGACTCTCCCCCAACCCCCAGCCTTCCTGGGTCCCGGGCTGACTGTGGCTCTGCCATGTTGAACAAGTAAATCTCAAGTTATCATAGGCATCTTCAGTCCTCTCACCAAGAAGGAGTACAGAACAGAGAAATGTGCATGACAGATGGTTTAGATCCACACACTGTTTTCACACTGCAGAGTCAAGATCAGACCTGCCATAAAGAACAGCACCACACGATTTGCTCATGAGGTAATATCCCTGTTCCCAGCTCTTCATTCAGGCTAAATAAAAGACTGGAGTAACTTAGTTTTATTTTTAATTCTTAGAATATCTTTTGTTTAATCTTAGTGCTGTGGAAAGATAATATTTCTATTTTCTTTAAATCTTTACTAAAGAGAAAGGAAGAAAATTTTCTTCTCTTTCCAAAAATTCAGAGCATAGCTTGTTATTTCTCAGCTTTGTAACAATCCCATCGATCCCCTTTGTTATTATGCTCATTTCTGAGCTAGTGGCACCTATTACATATAGGTCAGGAACAGAGCTGACATTCAGTCCTGTCTCTAGGGTGAAGCTAATGAATTGTAAGATTGGTTCATGGTGAGCAAATTAGTTTTGAAACCAGGGAATTCACAAGTTTGGTATTTTCTTTCTTTGACTCAGAGATTGCTGTCTGTGGATCCCTGCTGTTTGTCCTTTGGTTTTATAGACATAAGCTCTTTGCTTCCTTTTCTTTACCCTCTTCATTTGAATCCTTTTTGTCAGGTAAATGAGTAACTTCTGCAAAAGCTTATTTCTTCTTGGGATGAATTCTTCTGGTCAAGGACGCATTAAACCTATGTCCCCTCTCAACTGATGTGAAATACTACAGGAAGTACTAGGGAAGTATTGCTAGCATTCTGACTGTCTGCTCCAGGTGAAAGCAGAGGGAGGATTGTGGATAAGAGCCTTAAAGTTCTGAGTCAGAAGGGAAGTGCTGATGGATGAATGTGTAGGAAGCTGTGAGGCTCAAGTTTCGAAAAAAGAAAGATAATGCACAATGTTTTCAAAGCTAATAGCATCTCTGAGGACAGATCCCAAACCTGTACCTTAAACAGAAAAGTCAGTAACCATGGGAAATTCAATACTCTAGAATCAATTTTCCCTATTGTTCCTATATTCTTTCTCTACTACCTCCTGTCTTCCTATTTCCTTAATTTTTTTCTTGTTTGCTTTTTTTTCTTGATACTATCCTTGGCTACTCATATTGTCTTCTCCAATCCTTAAAATGGACACAGAATAGGCCATTCTAAAACACACATATTTAAGTATCTGAAGCACCAACTGCTAGTCAGTCCCCATGCCAGGACCACTGAGGCTAAACAGGATGAACTTTCTTCTGTCCAGTTCCCCATATCTCGCTACTCAGGCTCTTTTCCTCTTTGAGAGCATGAAGGGCAGGAAAGAAAAATCTCCCAACAAGAGTCAGGAGACATGTCCCTGATACCTAGGCTTGAGTTTTCAAGATAAATAGGATTTTTTTCAGGTAGAAAGGGATGGAAAAGAGGACACTGCAAACTCCTTTCCTTCAAAACAAAACAAAACCCTTTTCTCAATACAAAGTCAAGAATCAATAGTGAGGAAACATCTCTCTTCTTATGTATCATGAGATAGATCACACTGACTAAATCTTAGGGTGTTTGTTTGATTGTTTGTTTGTTTTTAACAAAAAAATCTGGTTGTCTAGAATGTCCATCAACTGAGACATAGCTGGGTACCGAGTAACATGCTCAAAGGTCTGACTAACCAAACATTATGTGACAACATGTCTCAGTTTGTAGAAGTTCCTTCATCCTCCCACTCAGCCCATTTTTGGGAATTATGAACATCATTCTTGCAAAACAGTTGAGAGACAGCCATGTGGACAGCTGTAAGGAAGGCATTGGTTTGGGGTTATTTCATGCAGGCTTACTAAGAGTAGTAGCACAAAGTCATTTCTAGGATATTGGGAGTTTGGAAATCATCAAGGCCAGAAGTGGGTTTAGAAATTGCATACAAATTTAAGACACAGAGAGAAAAATACAAGGAGGCCTTAGTCAGCTCTTCACAGTAATAGATTTTTTTGTAAAAGAGGTTAAATTTCATTCAGTGGATTCTGTCTTAGAAGTCCATTTGTAATTTTAGAAAGAATTCTGACCCGAGAAGTGGAAATTACCATTTGAAGCTATTGCTGTAACCCAACATCTGCAACCCAGATCTTTTTAATCTTTTAAAAGTTTTATGGTTTTACTGAATATTACTTAGATACATTGCTTCTTTGTATTTTGCCTTTCAAAACAGCTTCAGAAAGGCTTTTAACTGCCTTCCTATGTTAAGCAGTGAGCTGACAGGACCTGGAAGGCATCCAGACTTTTGTCCTATTCACCAGAGCCACCCCTAGCTTGGGGCTAAGGTAGACAAAAGTATAAGGCTAAGGTTACCCAGCCTGGAGTAGGACATGCTCAAGGAGAAGAGCCCTGCTAAGCCAAACAGCTCCATGTTTGGTTTCAAATAAAAATATTTCCAAGGCCCCACTTACTTGGTACCCAGCAACCACACAATGTCTAGAAGAATCATTGCTGATGTGAAGGGAATCAGGAAGAACTCTTATTAGGCAAACATCCCACTAAGGACTGTACAGAAGAATGTAAAAGAACTTGAATATATGGCTTCACCTATCCACCTGGAGTAAGAGCTGGCCTTGACAAAATGTTTGCGAAAAAAAAATGTACTGTGTTTGACCATGTTTTATCATTGGTCCATGTTGGTTCATTTTACACACCCATTCTCTGAGGTATGGATATACAGATGGTTTGATATCCCTCCCACACAGTATGCTTGGCTCCATATAACTCACAGGATTCTGCTATGCCTATTTCAGGAAGAGAAAACTGAGGTCTAAGGAGTTTGCATAGCTTCGTTAGAACAAGAATGGGTAAACAGCACAGCCAACTCTCAGTAATGACTTCCACTGTCAGACTGTGGGATTCTCATTTCTGTTTCCTTGTAGACAATGGAGGCCAGAGCTGTCTTGATTACCTCTTCGTGGGTGCCTCTCCTTTGCTTTGAGACTTCTTTGCAAACCTAGACCCATGCAATAAATATTTAGTACTCTTTGGGAGAGACATACTAGGATATTAGGGAGCAGAAACCTAAAAGGTATTTCCTTGCCCTTCAGAAACTTTGATGAGGACAGGACATTCATAGAAGTCTCAGCATGGACTGTGGTGTGGAGAACAATAGGGATGGCTCAGTGCATAAAGGCTCTTGGCTTCAAGCTTGACAATTGAGTTCAGTCCCCAAGACCTACATGGTCAGAGAGAACTTGTGCCCTTAAGTTGTCCTCTGACCTCACACATGCATGACAAAATGCATGCGTATGTACATCAAATAAAATAAAATATTTTTTAGCCAGGAGTCAGTCAGTGCTTCAACCATTGAGTATGGAAAGTCTTTGTGAAGAAAGAATTCCAAAGGTGGGATTTGGATTTGCTCATGATTTCCACAGAGAAAAGGGGCAAGAAAGGCTCTTCCAAGTAGAAAGGACAGTGAACATAAACACATCGGCTTGACAAAGCCAGAGACATGCTTCAAGAATCTGGTTTTGAAGTGGAAGGGGTGTTATTGGGCAGAACATCCGGAAAGGAGAAGCGGGTTCTGAAGCTCTCCACTGCTGTGCTCCAGGCAGCAAATGTGGGTGGTGAGTTCAAGGAGAGCCAGCATGTTGCTATGTCCTGTTTTGCAGCCTGAACAGAAATGCATCTGGCAATGTTCTCCTCCTGTGTGAAGGGAGGGAGTGCTGGAGCTTTTACAGCCAAGTCCCTCCATCCCTGGAGGAGCAGCCAAAGGGCCTCATATCTGATGCTCTTGACTGGGGGATGCACATGACTATGCTTCACAGGTTCAATGCTTTTTCTCCATAATGATACTTTCTCTTGCACCGTAGGTTAGGTCAATCTTATTCTTGATGTCTACTGATCACATGGTCCCCCTTTGGTGCTTCTTGCTTAATAAACAAATTATTTCCAGTCCTCTGAGCTGGGCTATGATTTCTTTGAGAATATGAATAAATTCTTTTTTTTTTTTTTTTTTTTTTTTTTGGTTTTTCGAGACAGGGTTTCTCTGTGTAGCTCTGACTGTCCTGGAACTCACTCTGTAGACCAGGCTAGCCTCGAACTCTCGAACTCAGAAATCCACCTGCCTCTGCCTCCCAAGTGCTGGGATTAAAGGCGTGCGCCACCACCGCCCGGCCATGAATAAATTCTTACACCTTTTTTGTTTATTTCCCTGGGCAGTGACAGACACAGTAGTCTTGCAAAGTAAACAAACAAAACAAAACCAAAATAACAACAACAACAAAAACCAGGTTATACCAGCCTGCTTCCTTCCCTACAAAATGCCCAAATAGCAAGTATTTATATAGCAAATTGTTTAATCTTCTAAAGATTCTAAGAAGTCAAATATTTAGATTTTTTCCTTTAAATTAGTGTAATTAATTACATGAATATTTTAGCTGCTAACAGGGTACAGAAATGTTCAAAGTACTTGCTGCCTACGCCCACTTCCTAGCCAATATTTTACCAGGCCCTGAGTTATATAGCCTAGAAATCAATTTTGCCCTTTACTACAGAATCATGACAGGACCAGGAGAAAAAGGCTCTTGCTGTTTAATCAGCAGGGGTGCTGGGGAAGCAAGAAAAAAATGCTATTGTGTGATAAGGGTCTGAATGTAGACCACCAAGCAAGCACTTCAAGAACATGATCATGTACACTTCTAGGCAGAGATAGACTATACAACAGTGTTCTATGCTAAGCCTGGCTAGAATGAAGTCAATGGCAAGAATGCTCTCACCTGAGTCACAGAATAGCCAAGTTTGTACATGTTCAGTTTCTCAGTCTTTCATTTCTCTCTCCTCCCAGTAAGGGCAATCTCAAGAAGAGGCAAGAAACCAAATCGAAGTATAAAATGAAGTCATTGCATTATCATTTTGGTTCTATCTTCCTTACTTGAAAGAAAAAAGACTATGCTCAAGAAAATACTCAGAGAAAAATAGAGAGAAAGCAAAACTGACTACAGAGAATGTAATCAGAAAATGTGTCAGGGGTACAACTGTTCCCATTGTCACATCATGCATGCCAAGGAATGTTAAGACTGTGGCATACTGAAAAAAGGGCAGTCCAGCAGCTGTAATGTAAGAAAGACTGGCTTTTAAAGAAGAGTATATTTTTTTGTTAAAAATTAAATTGGCTCAGGTGTAGAAGTGAATGACTGTAATCCCAGCACTCTGGAGATCTAGGCAGGAGACTTATGGGTTCTAGGTTAGTCTGGGCTACAGAACAGATCCCTGGGTAAAAAAGAAAAATGAAATGAAGTGGGCAAATAAGTTAACTTAAATTGCACACACTAACAGGGTAAACGTGACGTTTAAGTATATGCCTGCAGTGTAGAATAATAAACTCAGAGTAATTAATAGATTCTTTACCCTGAATGTTTATCATTCCTTTAGCTTAAGAGCATCCAAAAACTCTCCAAAGATCTAATAACAAGGTAATAACTTGATCTAAAAGAGAAGGCAAAAGATTCTAATGTTTGTTTGTTTGTTTGTTTGTTTTTCCTCAATGAAGACACATAACGGTCAACATGTATGTGAAAAAGCTTTGCTTAACATCTTTAAACATCAGAGACATGCAAATTAATCCCTGGGTTCCTGGAAGCCAGCTGTACCCCTTTACTCTTCTATGAGATCAAATCACAGAGGTCATGCTTTTAGCTAGTCCTTCAGAGGGCTGGGGCCAATGCTGGCCCTGTCCTGGGTTTGTCCTTGCCAATATTGAGTACATTTGGAACGTGTGTCTGTGTTTCCCTGACCACTGTCTCTGACCAGGAGTCCCCAATACTGAAAACCTGCCATGTAAAGTTCTTTCTCTGCTGTCTAGAGGTATTCTAGTGGCCAGATTTCAGTACATAGTCCCGTGACGTGACACTTGGTCTGAGATTCCTAAAAGAAGAGATTTTCTATTACCATCCACCTGTTTCCAGCATCCCCTAGTTATTCCTTAGATGTTTTAGCACACCAGGACTATGTATTGTCCTCATCTTGGAACAGTTCTTTGCTTTGATAAGTTTTTTTTTTCTGCAAAGGAGACAGATGCATGAGCCAACAATTTTATTTCCAAATCTTAGCAGGATTACTGGTCCAGATGAGCAAATTGAGAAGTTATGAGAACAGAGTATCCTAAAGCACAAGACTGTTTATGAAAGGGTCTGAAGGTGGCTTCTGATGTCAGGACACTGGCCTGTATTTTAAAAAGGAGTGGTTTTACAGGAGCACACTCTAAGATAGCAGCATTGCTGGTGCTATTTGGTTCTTTCCAGTGTTTTTGCTTTGGACTTGCCAGAAAGAGTAAACAGGTGAAGAATGAAAGCTTTCTTCTTCCATGTTCTTAGGGCTGTCATCAGAGGTGCACTACACAAGGAAAAAAAAACTAACCAGTTTTCTAATTTATTCAAGCAGAAATCTGAGGAATATGTGTGGGAATGGAATTTAAGGGTGTGGGATAATGGTAGAAGGAACAGTAAACCTGATCAGTCCGAGTTCACGGATATAAGTCTACTGAGTGAAGAGTTTGTGTTTAGAATGGAAGTTTGCACAGTTTAAAAAAGAAAAACAGTTTCAAAAGTTTTGTTTGAATGGTTGGATGAAGGATTCATCAAAAGATGTTCTACTAAAAGGAGTTAGGGATGTTTGATATCCATTAGTTCAATGTTGATGAGGTTTTTTTTATGGCTCAGGGAAAGTGCAATGGTAGAGTGGGTATGTTGTGTAAAAACCTAATCCTTCACAATGGGAAGGCCCAGAAGACATGTCCCTCACTAACTCTATAAGACACAAAATGGTGAGGGGGCAGCAGAAAGGCTTTGTCGTCGCCCTTTTCCTTGTGCCAGACCTTAGGTCCAGAGATGCTGCTGCTCAGTTGAGTGAATTAAATTCAGTATGTTCCATTGGGCCCTGAAGTATCAGGGTCCAGTGCTAAGTCAAGGTGATGGTAGCTAAGGCAATGGGCAGCATAGACAAAGCAATGCCCAGAATGGTCAGACTCAGGATGAGCAGCACAGGCAAAGTGAATTTTGTGGTGCCATGTCCAGGATGGACATTTGGTACTGGCTAATCAATTATGGTGTTTCAGAACATGAAATAGATAAAACATCTTCTGCGTTTTTTGTTTGATCTGTATAAGCAGAAAAATTCTCAAGCAAATGAAAGGAAAGTTATGTGGGATTGTGGCAAAAGGAGATCTTGGCTCATGAACCGATTTCCAGAGTGAGCCAGTTTGCAGACCCAGAACCCCTTTAATGAAGGGATGGCTAGGTTCCCCTGAGGAAGGATCTTGTTAACCTAACTAAGAGTTTTACGTTAGCCTTTCTCCAGTCCTTTTCCAGAGGGACCTATGACTTTTTACAAGGGTAATTGTACACTGGGGGAAAGGAAACAAGGCTTTTTGAGATCTTTTGGATACTGGTTCTGAATTAACACTCAATCTGGGCGATTCCAAGAAACACTGTAGCTCTCCAGTTAAAGTAGGGGCTTTGTGGGGGTCATGTGGTTAATGGGGTTTTGGCTGAAGTCCAACTCACAGTAGGTCCAATGGGTCCCTGAGCTCATCCTGTAGTTATTTTCCCAGTCCCAAATGTATAATATGTGTTTTATATGGAATTCTCACATTGATTCCTGGAGCTGTAATTGAGGACTATTATGGTTGGAAAAACTGAATGGAAGCCTTTAGAGTTGCCTTTGTCAAAGAAAAGAGTAAATCAAAACCAGTATTGCATGCCTGGAAGAACTACAGAAATCAGTGCCACCCAACAAGGACTTGCAAAATGCGGCTGTGGTGGTTCTCATGACATCTCCCTTTAGCCCTTCTAGCTGGTGAGTGTAGAAGGTAAATGGATCATGGAGAATGACAGTTAACTGTCAAAAATTAGTGATTTTAGTTGCAACTGATGTACCAGATGTAGTGTTCTTACTTGAGCAGATTAACATATCTTCTGGTATATGGTATACAGCTATTGATCTAATAAATGCCTTTTTCTTGATACCTGTCCATAAGGACCACCAGAAGAAATTTGCTTTCAGTTGGCAAGGTCAGCAGTATACCTGGACAATTTTACCTCACGTTTATATTAACTCTACTGCCCCTATGTCATAGCTTAATGTGAAGGGATCTTGATTGTCTGCCTCTTACACTAGATATCACATTGGTGCACTATGTTGATGGCATTAAGCTGATTGGACCAAGTGAGCAGGAGGTAGCAACTGCTTTGTATTTGTTGGTATCACACATGTGAGCCAGAGGATGGGAAATAACTAAAACTCAAGGGCCTTTTACCTTAGTAAAATTCTTAGGAGCCCAGTGGTGTATGGCATACAGAGATATTCCTTCTGAGGCAGTGGTTCTCAATCTGTGGGTCATGACCCTATTGGTGGTCAAACAACACTTTCACTGAGGTCACATATCAGATGTCCTGCATATCAGATTACATTGAGATTTATAACAGTAGTAAAATTTCAGTTATGAAGTAGCAATGAAGATAATTTTATGATTTCGGGTCACCACAACATGTGGAGCTGTATTAAAGAAAGGGTCCCAGCATTAGGATGGTTGATAACTACTGTTCTAAGGTGAGGGATAAGTTATTGCACCTGATCCCTCATACCACCAAGAAAAAAGCATAATGTTTAGTGAGTCTATTTGGATTCTGGAGACAGTACATTTCTCACTTGGGTGCATTACTCCAGCCCATATCCGATGTGACTCAGAAAGCTGCTTGCTTTGTGTGGGGCCTGGAATAGAAAAAGGCTCCTTAGCAGATTTAGGTTGCTGTGCAGGCTGCTCGACCACTTGGACCATATGATCCAGCAGACCTGATGATATTCAAGGTGTCAGTGGCAAACAGGGATTCTGTTTGGAGCCTTTGTCAAAACCCTATCTATGAATTACAGAAAAAAACCTTTGGGATTTTGGAACAAGGCTCTACCATTGTCTGCAGACAAGTATTCTACCGTTGAGAGACAACTCTTAGCCTGCTATTGGGCCTCAGTGGAAGCTGAAATTTGACAATGGACCACCAAGTTACTGTGTGACCTGAGCTGCCCATCATGAGCTGGGTATTATCTGACTCACCAAGTCATAAGGAAGGATGGGCCCAGCAGTAATCTTTTATCAAATGGAAATGGTATATATGTGACGGGTCCTGAGCAGATCCTGAAAGCACAGCAAAATACATGAAGTTGCCCAAATGCTATGGCTTCTGCTACCATTATGATGCCATCGGCTGCCAAGCATGCACCTGCCACTTCATGGGGTATGTCCTATTTCTTGACTAAGGAAGAGAAGACTAGGGCCTGGTTTACTGATGGTTCTGCATGTTATGCAGACACCCCCCCCCCAGATGAGGACAGCTGCAGCATAACAACCCCTTTCTGAGACAGTGCTGAAAGACACTGGTGAAAGAAAGTCTTCAGAGTGGGCAGAACTTTGGGCAGTACACATGGCCATGCATTTTGTTCAGAAGGAGAAATGGCCAGATATGCCATTGTTCACTGATTCACAGGCTATTATAGCCAATGGATTGGTTGGATGGTTGGAGACTTGGAAAGTGCATGGCTGGAAAGCTGATGAGAAACAGACCTAGGGAAGAAGTATGTGGATAGATTTCTCCAAACGTGTGAAGATACGTGTGTCCCATGTAAATGTTCATCAAAAGGTGACGTCAGCAGAGAAGGAGCTCAATAAGCAAGTAGATAGGACGATCTAGTCTCTGGATGGTCAGCCTCTTTTCCCAACTGTCCCTGTCAATATCCAGTGAGCCAATGAACAAGGTGGCCATGGTAGCAGAGATGGAAGTTATGCATGGGCTTGACAACATGGTCTTGCACTCACCAAGGATGTCCTGGCTACAGCTGCTGCTGAGTGACAAATCTGCCAACAGCAGAGATCAATGCTGAGCACCAGATACAGCACCATTTCTTGGGGTGACCAGACAGTGAGCTAGTGACAGGTTGACTACATTGAACCACTTCCTCTGTGGGAAGGACACCACTTTTTCCTTACTGTAGTAGATATTTATTCTGGTTATGGATTTTACCTTTCCTGAATGTAATGCTTCTGCAAAACCCACCACCTGTAGACTAACAGAATGCCTGATCCACTCTCATGATATTCCACAGAGTATTGGTTCTGACCAAGGAACTCAATCCACAGCCAGAGAAATGCAACAATGGATCCAATATCATTGAATCCACTTGTATTACCATGTTTCCCACCGTCCTGAGTCAGCTAACCTGATAGAAAGATGGAATGACTTTTTGAAGACACAGTTGCAGCTCCAATTAGGTGCAAGAGACTGTAGGGCTGGGGCAGGGTTCCCCAGAAGGTGATATATGCTTTGAATCAGTGTCTAATATATGATAGTTTCATTTGTAGCCAGGGTCCACTTGGTGGAAAAGGGAATAATTTCAATTA
The DNA here is from genome assembly GCF_004785775.1 of Grammomys surdaster. Classification (NCBI taxonomy): domain Eukaryota; kingdom Metazoa; phylum Chordata; class Mammalia; order Rodentia; family Muridae; genus Grammomys; species Grammomys surdaster. The sequence continues at coordinate 4,708,106 of NW_021620801.1, read as the reverse complement.
CTATCACTCTTAGTCACCCACTAGAAAAATTTTAAATACCACTTTACACGACCCTAAGTTCTGCTAGCTTAGAAGTTTTGGTTGCCAGAGAGGAGGGTGTTTCTGCCAGGAAAGACATTCCACTGAACTGAAACTCAGCCAGGAAAGACAGCAAGCATTCCACTGAACTGGAAGCTCAGACTTCTCTCTGGCCACCTTGAGCTTCTGATACCATTAAACCAACAGGTCAAGTAAAGGATAAAAGTGTTTGAAGGGTGGTTGATCCACACTACCAAGGGGAAATTGGATTGCTTTTCCACAATAGAGGTAAGAACAACTATGTATGAGTACAGGAAAACCTTTAAGGCATCTTTTGGTGCTGCCATGTCCTGTGATTCAAGTCAATGGGAAATTACAACAGCCTAATCCAGGCAGGATGACAAAGGACACAGACACTTCAGGACTAAAAGTATTGGTCATTCCTCCAGGAAAAGAACCAAAACTTGCTGAAGTGCTTGATGAGGGTGGAGGAAATACAGAATGGTTAATAGATAATAGTAGTTATAAATACCAGCTAGGGTTACATGCACAGAAGCAGAAATGAAGATTAAAATTGATACGTTTCTGTCATTTTTTGTTGAGAATTCATTTGCATAAACATTTATGTTTTCTTTCCTCAATTTCTTTATCATGTAAAATAGCATCAGTTAAGAGAATATCAGTAGTTATCACATTTAAGTTTTGAGATGCCAAAGGAATGTCCTTCAAGTGACATGGACATTTATTCTAAAATTTATAATGCATTTGTAGTTGTATGAGGGATAGTTACATCATGATAATCATAATTATGATCTAGCTATTCTTTTCCTTTGAAAATTAAGCATGGCATAAGAAGGTATGATTGTGTGTCAAATTGATAAGGGATGGACTTGCCATGGCTTTTCTTGGCTGTCAACTTTGACTACATCTGGAATTAGCTAAAACCCAAGTGGCTGGGCATAGCTGTGAAAGAGTTTTTCTTAAGTAAATCATTTGAAGCGGGAAGAACAATTTTTTTTAATCCAGAGGTTTTGAGGTAAGAAGTTCCACCTTAATCTGGGCCACACTATCTGCCAGCAGTCTATATAAAGACCATGGAAGAAGGAAGTTTGCTCTCCTTTCCGGCTTGCTCTTGCTGGCAAGTCCATTCCTTCACCGGTATAAAAGCCTATTTCTTCTGGGTTCTGGTATATACTGGAGACCAGCTGAGACATCTAGCCTCATGGGTGGAATAACTACTGGATTCTTGGACTGTCCATTAGTAGACAGCTGTTGTTAGACTAGTTAGACTGTTGGACATAGCCTATAAGAAGCCATTATAATAAATCCCACTGATATACATGTGTTTATTCTGTAAGTTCTATTCCTTTAGAGAACCTTGACTAATATACCTAGTATTTATTTTTATAAATATTGTGCCTCTTCCTTGATTTTTCAGCCCTAGTTAGAATCTATTATTTCCTTTGCCCAAAGTCAAGAAATTTAGCTTATTTACAGAACCATGTTCTCTGTCACAACTTTTTGTTGACTATGTATACATTTTGTAGATTTTCCCGTATACTTAAACTAGTAAATAACAGTGTTTCAATTTTAGAAAAATAAATATGTTAACTCCATTCACAGGAGATGAAGATTTTTAACTCTTAGAATTTCTTTTATCAAATATTACATTTTATTCCTAACTTATATCCATTCAACCATTACTTCTAAGCTGTTTGGTGTTTTTATTTTTGTCTTCTGTGTTGTAGCTAGTATTAACTCTCACATGCTATATTTACAGTCAATTTTAAAATATTAACAATTCTACTTATGTGAGTAGTATCCCTAACCAGTAATTAGCCTAATTAGTGATTAGTCTCAGAGAGGAGGAAATCAGCCTTATAATTAAGTCGACATAATTAGTAAGAGAATATTTCCAGCCCCGACATCAAATGAAACACCTGTCTTATGTCATATTCTTCAAATTTGTCTTCTAGCATCACAATATTCATATTTGGACAAATGGCTTTTTTTTAATTTTGTAATTATATTTATGTACAGAAAACTTGAAGTGTACATTATTCTTTAACCCAGTTTAGTGGCGAGTTCTTTAGCCTTTGCTTTTTCCAGCTTGGCAATTCGGGCCACAGACTTAGGACCCAGGACGGCGGATCTCGTCATATCTGTCATTATAATTGGTCCTAATATCTTCCACCAGCTTAGCCAGAGCACCCTTGTCTTCCGAGTTAACCTGTGTGAAGGCAACAGTGGTGCATGTCTTCCTGTGGACCAGGCCACCCAGCCTGGCCTATCCCTTGATGATGCAGTAGGGCACACCCATCTTTCTGCACAGGGCAGGCAGGAAAACCACCAGCTCAATGGGATCGACATCATGGGCAATCACCACCAGCTGAGCCTTCTTGTTCTCCACCAAGGTGGTGACTGTATTGACTCCTGCTGGGAGGACAGGTGGTCTCTTAGTTGGGACATCTCCTTTGCCAGCAGCTTTCTTCTCAGCACGGGCCAGTAGCCTTTGCTTCTTCTCTTGCTTTGTCTCTGGCCTGTACTTGTGGACAAGCTTAAGCAGCTGCGTAGCTGTTTGCCTGTCCAGGGCCTGGGTGAACTGGTTAATGGCAGGAGGTACTTTGAGCCGCTTATAGAGGATGGCTCTTTGCCGCTGCAGCCTGATGTATCAGGGCCATTTAACGAAGCGTGTTAGATCTCTTTTGGGCTGGATGTCCTGCCCAATGCCGAAGTTCTTGGGCCTTTTCTCGACCAGAGGATTGACCACCTTTTTGGCCTCCTGGTTTTTGACAACGGCGGGGGCCGGGGCCACCTTCTTCCCCTTGGCCTTCTTTCCTTTGGGCATATTGCTCGGCTGGAAGAGAGAGCAGCTTTTTTTATACAGCTTTCCCCCCCTGGAATTTTAAACTGCCTGCCGACCCACCCCATCCTTCCTTCATTATAATAGAAGTTGTATCACATAAAAGCCATGTCTGAGTTGCAATGAGTTCTCAGCATCTAAAGGGTCAACACTCTCCCCTTGAAAAATTGTCCTTTACCTACTTGAAAAGGCCCCTATCTATATGAGTTTGTTGCAGACTGTCTAGCATGAAGTTCCATAGAGCAGCTTGCTTCAAGGGGGACCCTTTCTTTAGGGCAGTGAGCAAAGATCTTGCTTACTTTGCTTCCTACAGTTCCTGTTTGATTTTTCTTTACACAAATTCTTTTTTTTTTTTTTCAAAACAGCACTTCATCCATAAATCGCTTGTAAACAGTCTTTTCAGACTTTCCTGGGAACCTAAGTTGAGATGCTGGGTGATAGTAACACAGGATTTGTCCTTAAATTACCAATGAGTGCGCGCGCGCGTGCGCGCGCGCACACACACACACACACACACACGCACGCACACGCACGCACACGCGCATGCACGCGCGCGCACACACGCACACACAGTGCACACGCGTACACACGCACACGCGCACGCACACACACACAATCAAGTTTCTATTAGTTTTGTCTGATGATACTATGAGTCTGAAATACCAAGATTTCCTTAACCTCCTGACTCCTGGCTTAGGTCCTAATCTTTGCATGATACATCTGTTTCTCACTAAGATTAGTAATGGGGCTAGTAATCAAGTTGGTAGTGAAATTTTAAGTAGTTTTCCCACAAGAAAGTGGATTGGAGCTGTTATTTTTAAATCATGACAAATCTGAAAATTTGCTTACATGAGCTCTGTGATCTGAAAACTTGGCCAAACATATGATTATAATTTTGAAGCAGCCTCCTTGTATCTCATTAGGGTAAATCCTGAATGGTAGCCTAGGTCTAAGGCTAACTGACTTTCAAAAATGCAGTGTCTATCTGATTCTTTTGGAGAGGAAACTTTGATTTTTTTTTCCACAAAACTTTCAGTGAACATTACAAACTAACCATAGGGTCTGCTATGTGGATATATTTTTCTCATGTTTTTAATTTCTTTGAGTTTTTTTATCATGAAGGAATGTTAAACTTCATGACAATTTTTGTGTCCAAGTCCATCAGGAAAATTGGTCTTTTTTGTTCTTTTTACCCATACCTGGCTTTTTAAAACAAGATAATTCTGATATCAGAGGTTGGTAATATTTTTTCCTTTGTATTTTGTGAGACAGCTTGAGAATAAAATGGAGTAGCAGTGAACACCCCAAACTCCGTCTCTGCTGTGTTTCTTTCATAAGTCTGCCATGTGTTTCTTTTCTCAGTGTTAAGCCACTTCAAAGTCTTCCATGGAAAGTCTTCCACTTTCCCTGGTCTTTATCATCTATTCATGGGACCATTCAAGGGGTTGATGAAAGCATTTAAGCTGCCTCCAGAACCATGTCTGTCTGTCTGTCTGTCTGTCTGTCTGTCTGAGACAGGGTCTCACTATGTGGCTCTGGCTGTGTTGGCACTTGCTCTGTGCCCATAGTAGCCTCATATTTGTGACAATTCTCCTGCTGCAGACTTCCAAGGGCTGGGATGTAGTTGAGTACTGCCCCACACATTTCTTGAGCCAAATTTTTATCACTGACATACTTCATAGTTCCCGAAACTCCGGCTCAGGGAGATTGAATGCTTTGTCAAATAGCTATGAAGTGATCCAGCTGAACACTAGAGTTCTAGCTTTCTTTCACCTTGTCTGATGGTTTTCCGTGTCTTACATGTCTCCACCTACTGTCCCCTCAATCATTGTTAATGAACCCAATCCATTAGAACAGGACTGCTTACCAGGAAGAGTTTTGAGCATGGCTTTGCTCATTAGAGCCAGATATAATAAAGGACACTAATTTGCATTGTATCTTCCCTCCTCGGTGGCAAGGAAATGTCAGAGATAAAAAGATTTTAAATGTTTTTAGTTAAAACAAAACAAAAGCTCACTGTGTGTGTGTGTCTTATTTACACTTACACATGAGCTTGAAAACAAGATGGGGGATGAGGAAAATACTTTCATTTTTATTTTTACTATGACCTGTGAGCATCGCATTTGTTAGAGTCTAATCTGGTTCCACTTCCCCAAACCTCGAGGTGTGTGGAATGAAGGAAGGACACACAGATTAATTTTGTGTATTGTGAGATCCAAACACATCCTGCCTCCCTTAACCTCATCCACAGTTTCTATATTTTCCTTTCTTTGTCACTTTTTGTATCTATTAGTAAGTTTGAAAAAGGAAGATGTTAAATTATAGATTCGTGGCTGTTGCTAACACATACAGGACTCATTAAACAATGTAGATTATATTTTCTCACCTTTATTTGTATAAAAATCATAGTCACCATTCAGAGGGAAGTAATAAACATTACAAATTCATATCCATCCTTTCTCCTCTCTCTCCTTCCCTCCCTCTATCTCTCTGAGACTGTTTCATTGCAAATGCAAGGCTAGACTCAAACTTGTAATCTTCCTACCCCAACCTTTCCAGTGCTGGATTTAGAGGTGGGTATCATCATGCATTGCCAAGATTCTTATAGCCCTCCTTCCCAACTAGGCACTGAACCCACGGTTGGCTATGTATATTCCAGGCAAACACTCTCCTGCTGAGCAACATGCCGTCCCATTAAAAAACAATTGTTTTGAGACAGGGTCTTGCTAAGTTACCCAGATGACCTTGAATTTGACACCCTCTTGCTTCAGCCACTGCCCCCCTCCCAAGTAGCTGGATATGTGCTGCCACATGCACTGTGGTAGTCTCTTTCAATTAGAACAGTTAAGAACAGAAAGCAATAGTTTACCACATCCAATGAACACAAACCTTGAGCATTTCTTGTATGTCTAGACGGTGTTGTAAAGTTGAGATAAAGGCTTTGCTAAAAGAATGGGCAAACTCTGTGTGACTTCTTCGTGAAGCATACATACATAATACATAACAGCAGTGCATAAATCAAATTACAGAAATTTAGGATAAATCACTGAGCACAAACCACCACTGACAGCTGTGGACAGTATCAGGGAGAGGCTTTCTGAGGAGGGGTAATGAAGGTGAGTTCTGGACCCCAGGGAGTGGAGTGGGATGGGAAGAACATACCAGGCAGAGGGAACTAAAAGAGCAAGGTTCTCACTCTGGGAGGGTCATGGTGGACACAGAAATAAAGTGAAAGAGGTTGGAGAGGCAGGCAGGCTCAGAGAACCAACAGCTTGTGAGTATAGGAAGAGAGGGAAGATATCCAGGGGTGTCTGCAGGGTGGTCTGACTGTGTGTGCTCTGTGAAGTGACTCTGCGTGTAGTGTGACGAACAAATTGGAGGGAGGCCAAAGGGGACCCAGGAGGTCAGTTAGCAGGGCTATGCTGGTAGCCAGGTGAAATGGGGTGTTGGGTCAGTCAAAGTATTGTCATAGAGATAAAGGAAAAATGGAGAGATTGGAGAGGTATGACAGAAATAGAATATCCAGGATAGGTTGTCCATTCATGGGGAATGACAAAGAGGGCATCAGAGATAATTGGTGTTACCAAGATGGCTGCATGCTGGAGGAAAGAGCATGCTCTGTAAATGTGATCCTTGGTGTAGGGTTGAAGATGGCCTCTGGCTTAGCAGTCAAGGAAAAGAAATAGTGACAAGAAATGGCCTTATCGTGGATATTCAAAAGATAGTTGTTTGAACTAAAAGAATGGAAGAATGATCAAGCCATCTCATGAAAAAAAGTCCTTGGTGATGTCCCCAAGTTCTATTTATGACCTTGGACCCCATTGATTCCTATTGTGTCCCAACAATAGTAAAATAATGCAGCTGAAGAAATGAACTCATTTCTTTTGTCTTTTCTGGCCACTACTTGTTACACAACATAGAGTTACTTTAAAAATCAAATACATTCAACAACAGAAGCCACTACTTCTACTTCATTGCTGCACAAATGCCTGTTTGGATTCCGAGTCTAGGAAAAGTACAACCTGGACTTTTAGGTAGTACAGCTCACAGTTAGATAATTGCAAAAGAAGAGTTTATTTAAAAGGCAGCTTGTAGAGGAATCAGGCAGGAATGTGTGCGAGATGTTTCTGAATTTCTCTCAGTGTGGAGGCTTCTTGCTAAGGAAGAGGAGTGACTACTTGTTGTCAGTAGGCGATTTGGTGGCTGCCTGAGCTGAGAAACATGTCTAGCCATTCACCTAAGACAGATTCCGTTTCTCTGTTCCTAATAGAAATCTGCAGCGGAAATGAAGAGAGCATGTCCCACAGCCACACTCCCTGCCACTAGTCAGAGCTCACAGCTATGGCACCAAGTCCCAGTGGGGAAGGCACAGCCATGGGAGTCAGGAAAAGTAGCTCTAAATCCCTGGGCCCTGAGCAAACAATTTCATGTCTTCAGATCTTGTATTAATCATGAAAAAAAAAAAACAAGACTAATTGGATCTTTTTTTTTAGCTATATATTGATGACTCATGGATCTATTTTTCTTTCCAGATTTCTCTCCTCAGATTCTTACTTTTATGTTTCATGAACACATTCTACATGTTTCAGAGGTAACTCAAATCCATTATTTCCCAAGTCCAAACTTATTTCTAGTTCTAGTCCAAACAGCAAGACAACATCCCCATAAAGTACATATATTGCTGAATATGCCCCTTGACCAGCAAAGTATGGACAACATCTGTGACTTCACCTTCAATCCACTTACCATATCCTGTTTTCAGCTAGCTGCTGTGTCCTATGGATGCTATCTCCCATCTCTCCACCCCCTTTTGTCGCATTACCAGAAGCCACAGCTATCTTTCTGTCTAGACCTGCTGTGACCTGTCCCTTGTGCTCACGTACACTGGACATCAGACTCATTCAGCTGATTGCGAAATGTTCCTGAGACGTGCTTTCCACACTAGGTTTTATCAATACATCAGTACTGCTCTCAACCTTGGTCAGAGAAACTTCTCATTGCATAGGGTAGTGGTTAATGCAGAGACTCCTAACTGTCCAACATCCTCAGAAGAAGTGACTGAGTGTGTCTGTGTCAAATCCTCTGTGTCAAATCCTCTCTCCAAGGCTCCAAGGAAACATTGTAAAGGAGGGGACACAAGAATGAAAGAGGCAGGGGATAGAAAGAGGGGGGGCTGTGAAATGTCAGCCTCTGGCCATGACACAGCCATGATGATGGCACTCATGAATACAGAGCAGCTGTGTTTACTTGAACAAGACTTGCATAAGGTAAGCCAGTTCAAAGTTCTAGCATAAAGCAAAGAGAGGCTCCCAATGACCACTTCTGGCTGAAATGTTAATGGCAATTCATAGATGCTAAGGGGGAGATAGGTTTTGTGTTTTTTTTTTTTTTGCTTTGTTTTGTTTTAGTTTGGTCTGGTTTTGTTTGTTTGTTTTTGTTTTTGTGTTGAAAATTGCCATTGGTAGGTCTCCCTGTGCTCCAGACAGAATTCATTGGATTATTAAATTCAGTGGATTATTTATTTTTTTTAAAGGAAACAAAATTGAGCAGTATTGGAGGGCAAAGCAATTGAAGGGCATAGGGGCTGGATATGACCTGTAAAAGGAAACCACTCAGAGTTTACAGTCAGTTGAAAAATCTTTATTCCAGCTGCATGGGGGTTACAGTCGGGCATTCAGGACTCAAATGTTGTGCCAAGCATTTAGAGTATGTAAAGGGAAATCAGAGCTTGGTACCTCACTTGGAGGTTTACGGCAAGCGAGAAGTTTAGCAGAAGCTAAGTTAGCTGGAGCATCTTGACCTTGTGTTCCTAGAATAGAGTTTGGTAAATTTCCTGGGGTTTCTCATCAAGAAGATCAAATTCTAGTCAAACCTAAAATGGCCTCAACAGACTATAAAATGGAGACACCTTTGCACTGTCTTGTCCTGTCACAGATTGAGACAGATTTCATACATGTATAAAATTTCCAAAGGATAGTATATATTATATAATGTTGAATAATATAAATATTACAAACAATTTTATAATCTAAAAAAAAGGATATGGTTCTATTTGTCTATTATTTTTGCCTCATCCTATTTTTTTTCTCATGACTTTTCTTAGAGAGCCTTCTTTCATCCCAGTGTCCTTTGAATCAAGTAAAGCATCCCTGCTCAGTAGCCCATAATGTTCAGTGCTCTTCTGAGTATAACATTCACAAATTTCATTTTGAAGCCTTATATATTTTCCTCTTATACTTAAAATATGTATCCTACTCAGAATGTTTACTGGTACTATTTGAAAAAAAAAAGAAAGACACACACAGGCACACACAATTGTGGAAAGAAGAAATATAGAAACATAGGGAATGAAGAGGCATTTGTTGAAAATAATAGAGGTCATTCATAAAAGAAATCTGTCATTTTTGCTGTTTAGGAACAGGGGTTTTCAGAAAAAGAGCCCCACAGATTCTTGTCTGCAGGAATGGGGCATATATATAAAGCATTTCCTGAGTTTAGGGTGGAGAGGCCCTTACTTACCCTTTATGAATCTGATACCCTGTGGTTTGTGAGAAAGCTCTTTTACTGTTTACTGTTGCAAAGTCATTTAGCTTCTTTGAGACGTGCATGTGACATGACCTGGTTGAGCAAAACTACTTCAAGGTTTCTTCCAATGTTAACCTAGTTTGGTCTTACTTTGAAACTCATTCTTTTTCACCATAAGACTTCGAGATCCCATTTGTTTTCTTCCCGTATACTCCTCCCCATTTTCTAAGTGTAGCAGGTAAAAGTAGGAAAGGTGGGCAAGAGTGTATAGTTTGTATTTTGTATTAGACTGACTTCTGTTTTCAAGGTTCTAGATGCAAAGTTGGCTTTTAATTTGGACCCATACTCTCAGCTGTACCATCTATTGACAACTGTACCTGTTGTTGTTGTTGTTGTTGTTGTTATTTTCTACCAAAAGTGTAGCCCTTGGTCAGAAACTTTAACCAAATGTTAAACTTTTGACAATGTGCAATCAAAGGAAAGCAATTTATTTGGAATATTCTTGGAGTCAAATTTCAAATACTGAGGCTTTTGTTGGAATGAGGTTCCCCGTGTCTCAGTCTTTCCAGGATGCCATATTTGTATCTATCTGTGACTCCCTCTCTTACTTGTTGGCATGACTGGTTCCTTCTTGTCATTCGAAACTGAGCTCAGAGATCAGTCTTTTATAGGGGACTCTGTTGGCCACCATACTTAATTCAGCTCTTCTTTCCAGATGTCACTACATCACTGTCTCACAGAGCTTCCACTCGCTGCAAATCCAGTGTTCACTTATTGTAAACTCCCTCCTTTGCAACATTCTCCTCTCTAGAAGCTTGAGGGGACATGGGACTCAATCCATCACTAATATACACTTGAAATTTAGACCAATGTATGAATAAATAGACATTTGAGTCAATATCCCATGAATAAATGGCGCTTGAGGATGTGCAGTTTGCTATATCCGTATACTCAACAGCCTCAAATGCTGGCACTTCCATCTGATAGCTGTGAAAAATGAGTATTTTAACAATGGTCTTGGTTTTTTCTCTTGGAACTAATGTTTCACCTATTCTAACTGTACTGTCTCCACAAGAAGGTAATGCAGTCTATGAAGATACACACGTGTGTATCTATCCAAAGATCCCACTGTGTGAAATGAATAAGAGTCAGTAGTGTTTATTACTTTTTGAAACATATTAATATTGTTAAGTGAAAATCTTACAAAGAGGCCTCATAGATGTCAGAAACGAGGATGCCAGCAAGGATAAGAATGGGGTAGAAGCAGGGGCCTATAGGATTTATAATTTTTGCCTATTCTCTGTAATGCTTGCTTTCTTCTGGAAAATTCTTAGTTTCACTGTTACTAGGTTAATGATAATATGTGGGATTTTTGAGACTTACTAAATGCCAAATACTTTATGTCCATATCTCATGAATACCCTGTGAGTCTGTTGTCATTGTCACATTCAAAAAATAGACTTAAGAGTTCAAGAACTCACAAAACCCCATCCTAAACTACTCATGGTGCTTTTTGAAGACAATGACAGTCACTTTTATTTCCTAATGCCATCCTTGAGCCACCGTTCTCCCATTGAGTGGGGGCAGGGCTTGTCAGCTTGACAATAGAAAGGTGAACATCTAAAAATTCCAACGTGAGACCATAGAGGCATGTGGTACCTGCTTCGTTTCCTTGTATTCTTTACTCTGGGCTAAGCCAGCCCCCACATCACACCAGAATACTCTCACTGCCAATGGAGAAGTCCAACTGGAAAGGGACTGAGATTCCCAACCAGCAACTGGTAACAACTTGCAACATGAATGAGAGACCTTGAAAGTAAATCTTCACTATCAGCAGACATTTGATTGTAGCCTCTTGAGAGATCTTGTGCTAGGATCAACTATTAGTTCTCTCCCCAGTTTCTGACCTGTAGAAACTGAAAGATTAAAAAAAATGGTAATGTTGCAAGTTAGAATGTTTTAGGTGACTTGAGACACTCCAAATTAGAGTCAGATAACTATTGCAGTTTTGTAGACAGTGAAAGCAGAGATTTTATCCTGGGTCTCTCTCTAGAGTGCATGCTCCTGACTAATGGATGCTGCATGTTCTCACATACTCATTGTAACACAGTCGAAAGTTATGCAGATGCCTTTCAAACTCTATGCCACAGGTGAGAAACAGAGATGAGAAATTTAGTAATGTATTTTTAGATTTAGGATTTGAAGTCAGGTGATCTAATTCGAAATGTGTGCTATTCATCATTCTAGTAAAAACCAAAATATTCCTTCAAGAAAATTACTATGGAAAGGGAGTGCCAGGTATGAGATGGAAGAGAAAGCCCCTAGGTTGGCACACCCCTTTCTGGGAGGCTCACACGTCTGTGAAAAGAACAGCTATCTAGACTCTCCTTATAGTATAAGTAGATGGTTTTGCCACTACCATTGGCTACTAAGAACTTAGGTGCGCAGGTCGTTGTTCTGATACAGTACGATACTACTTAGACTGTAAGAAGCTTTGTGCATTAGACAATATTTTATCAAAGTTAGCTTAGTTACCTCGAAGCTCAGTTTCTTTTTTTTTTCTTTTTTTTTTTTATTGGATGATTTATTTACATTTCCTATGTTGTCCCCTTACCCCATCCCCCACCACCCCCTCGGAACCCCCAATCCCCTCGCCCCCCCTCCTTCTTCTCTGTGGATGTAACCTCTATCTACACCCCCCCTCCCACCTCCCAACCCTCAAAATTCCCACCCCCTGGGGCATCCAGCCTTCATGAGGTCAAGGTTCTCTTCTTCCACCTATGCCCAGCAGGGCCCTCCACTTTTACATATTCAGCTGAAGCCCTGGATCCCCCCCTAAGTGCTCCCAGGCTGGTGGTTTAGACCCTGGGAGCTGTGGTTGGTTGGTATTGTTGCTCTCCTCATAGTGCCACAAACCCTTTCAGCTCCTTCAGTCTTCACTCTAACTCCTCTATTGAGAACCCCATGATCAGTTCAATGGCTAGTTGTGAGCATCTGCCTCTGAATATGTCTGACTCTTGAAGGCCTCTGAGGAGATATCCATATCAGGCTCTTATCAGCATGCACTTCCTGTCTTCCACATCAGCATCTACCTTTGGTGATTGCACATGGGATAGATACTCAGGTGGGGTGGTCTTGAGACGGCCCCTCCTTCAGTTTCTGTCCCTCACCTTGTCTCCATATTTGCTCCCTTGAGTATTTTGTTGCTCCTTCTAAGAAGAACTGAATCACCCCCACTTGGTCTTCCTTCTTTATGGGCTTCATGTGGCCTGTGAGTTGCATCTTGGGCATTTCAAGGTTCTGGGCTAATATCCAATAATCAGTGAGTGAATACCATGTGTGTTCTTTTGTGATTGACTTACCTCACTCAGTATGATAATTTCTAGTTCCATCCATTTACCTAGGAAACTCTCGAATTCATTGTTTTTAATAGCTGAGTAATACTCCATTGTGTAAATGTACCACATTTTTTGAATCCATTCCTCAGTTGAAGGACATCTGGGTTCTTTCCAGCTCCTGGCTATTATAAATAAGGCTGCTATGAACATAGTTGAGCATATGTCCTTGTTATATGTTCAAGCATCTTCTGGGTATATGCCTAGGAGTGGTATAGCTGGATCCTCAGGTAATGCTATGTCCAATTTTCTGAGGAACCGCCACACTGATTTCCAAAGTGGTTGCACCATCTTGCAGTCCCACCAACAATGGAGGAGTGTTCCTCTTTCTCCACACCCTCGCCAGCATCTACTATCACCTGAGTTTTTAATCTTAGCCATTCTGACTGGTGTGAGATGGAATCTCAGGGTTGTTTTGATTTGCATTTCCCTGACGACTAAGGATGCTGAACATTTCTTTAGATGCTTCTCGGCCATTCGAGTTTCTTCCGTTGAAAATTCTTTGTTAAGCTCTATACCCCATTTTTTAATAGGGTAATTTGGTTGTCTGGAGTCTAATTTCTTGAGTTCTTTGTATATATTGGATATTAGCCCTCTATCAGATGAAGGATTGGTAAAGATCTTTTCCCAATTTGTTGGTTGTCGTTTTGTCCTATTGACAGTGCCCTTTGCCTTACAGAAACTTTGCAATTTTATGAAGTCCCATTTGTCAATTCTCGATCTTAGAGCATATGCCATTGGAGTTCTGTTCAGGAACTTTTCCCCTGTGCCCAAGTATTCGAGGCTTTTCCCCACCTTCTCTTCTATTAGTTTCAGTGTATCTGGTTTTATGTGGAGGTCCTTTATCCACATAGACTTGAGCTTTGTACAAGGGGATAAGAATGGATCAATTTTCATTCTTCTACATGTTGTCTTCCAGTTGAACCAGCACCATTTGTTGAAAATGCTGTCCTTTTTCCACTGGACAGTTTTAGCTCCTTTGTTAAAGATCAAGTGACCATAGGAGTGTGGGTTCATTTCTGGGTCTTCAATTCTATTCCATTGATCTTCCTGCCTGTCTCTGTACCAATACCAGGTAGTTTTTATCACTATTGCTCTGTAGTACAGCTTGAGGTCAGGGATGTTAATTCCTCCAGAAGTTCTTTTATTGTTGAGAATAGTTTTCGCTATCCTGGGTTTTTTGTTATTCCATATGAATTTGAGAATTTCCTTTTCTAACTCTGTGAAGAATTGAGTTGGGATTTTAATGGGGATTGCATTGAATCTGTAGATTGCTTTTGGCAAGATGGCCATTTTTATTATATTAATCCTGCCAATCCATGAGCATGGGAGATCTTTCCACCTTCTGAGATCTTCTTCAATTTCTTTCTTCAGAGACTTGAAGTTCTTGTCATACAGGTCTTTCACTTGCTTGGTTAGATTCACACCAAGGTATTTTATATTATTTGCAACTATTGTGAAGGGTGTCATTTCCCTAATTTCTTTTTCAGTCTGTTTATCTTTCATGTAGAGGAAGGCTACTGATTTGTTTGAGTTGATTTTATAACCAGCCACTTTGCTGAAGTTGTTTATCAGGTTTAGGAGTTCTCTGGTGGAAGTTTGGGGGTCACTTAAGTATACTATCATATCATCTGCAAATAGCGATATTTTGACTTCTTCCTTTCCTATTTGTATCCCTTTGACTTCTTTTTGCTGTCTAATTGCTCTGGCTAAGACTTCCAGTACTATATTGAATAGGTAGGGGGAGAGTGGGCAACCTTGTCTAGTCCCTGATCTTAGTGGGATTGCTTCAAGTTTCTCTCCATTTAGCTTGATGTTGGCTACTGGTTTGCTGTAAATTGCTTTTACTATGTTTAGGTAGGGGCCTTGAATTCCTGATCTTTCCAAGACTTTTATCATGAAGGGATGTTGAATTTTGTCAAATGCTTTCTCAGCATCTAGTGAGATGATCATGTGGTTTTTTTCTTTAAGTTTGTTTATATAGTGGATTACATTGATGGATTTCCGAATATTGAACCATCCCTGCATTCCTGGGATAAAACCTACTTGATCATGATGGATGATTGTTTTGATGTGGTCTTGGATTTGGTTTGCTAGAATTTTATTGAGTATTTTTGCATCGATGTTCATAAGGGAGATTGGTCTGAAGTTCTCTTTCTTTGTCGGGTCCTTGTGGGGTTTGGGTATGAGTGTAATTGTAGCTTCATAGAACGAATTGGGTAGTGTTCCTTCTGTCTCTATTTTGTGGAATAGTTTGAACAGAATTGGTATTAGGTCTTCCTTGAAGGTCTGATAGAATTCAGCACTAAAACCATCTGGTCCTGGGCTTTTTTTAGTGGGGAGGCTTTTGATGACTGCTGCTATTTCCTGAGGGGTTATGGGACTATTTAGATGGTTTATCTGCTCCTGGTTTAACTTCGGTACCTGATATCTGTCTAGGAAATTGTCCATTTCATCCAGGTTTTCCAGTTTTGTTGAGTATAGGCCTTTGTAGTAGGATCTGATGATTTTTTGAATTTCTTCAGTTTCTGTTGTTATGTCTCCCTTTTCAGTTCTGATTTTATTAATTTGGATACTGTCTCTGTGCCCTCTGGTTAGTCTGGCTAAGGGTTTATCTATCTTGTCGATTTTCTCAAAGAACCAACTCCTGGTTTTATTGATATTTTGTATTATTCTTTCTGTTTCTATTTGGTTGATTTCAGCCCTGAGTTTGATTATTTCCTGCCTTCTACTCCTCCTGGGTGTATTTGCTTCTTTTTGTTCTAGAGCTTTTAGTTGTGCAGTCAACTTGTTAGTGTGTGCTCTTTCCAGTTTCTTTTTGTAGGCACTTAGAGCTATGAGCTTTCCTCTTAGCACTGCCTTCATGGAGTCCCACAAGTTTTGGTATGACGTGTCCTCATTTTCATTGAATTCTAAAAAGTCTTTTATTTCTTTCTTTATTTCTTCCTTGACCAAGTCATCATTGAGTAGAGAGTTGTTCAGTTTCCATGTGTACGTGGGTTTTCCATTGTTTTTGTCATTATTAAAGACCAGTCTTAGTCCGTGGTGATCTGATAAGATGCAAGGGATTATTTCAATCTTTTTGTATCTGTAGAGGCTTGTTTTGTGACCAATTATATGGTCTATTTTGGAGAAGGTACCATGAGGTGCTGAGAAAAAGGTATATTCTTTTGTTTTAGGATGAAATGTTCTATAGATGTCTGTTAAGTCCATTTGGTTCATAACTTCTGTTAATTTCAAAGTGTCTCTGTTTAGTTTCTGTTTCCATGATCTGTCCATTGCTGACAGTGGGGTGTTGAAATCCCCCACTATTATTGTGTGAGGTGTAATGTGTGTTTTGAGCTTTAGTAAAGTTTCTTTTATGTATGTAGGTGCCCTTGCATTTGGAGCATAGATGTTCAGAATTGAGAGTTCACCTTGGTAGATTTTTCCTTTGATGAGTATGAAGTGTCCTTCCTTATCTTTTTTGATTAATTTTGGATGAAAGTCGATTTTATTTGATATTAGAATGGCTACTCCAGCTTGTTTCTTGGGACCATTGGCTTGAAAAATTGTTTTCCACCCTTTTATTCTGAGGTAGTGTCTGTCTTTTTCACTGAGGTGCGTTTCTTGTATGCAGCAAAATTCTGGGTCTTGTTTGTGTATCCAGTCTGCTAGTCTGCGTCTTTTTATTGGGGAATTGAGACCATTGATGTTAAGAGATATTAAGGAAAAATGATTGTTGCTTCCTGTTATTTTTTTTATTAGAGGTAAAGTTATGTTTGTATCTTTTTTGGGGGTTGTTGGAAGATTACTTACTTGCTTTTCCTAGGTTGTAGTTTCCCTCCTTGTGTTGGCATTTTCCATCAATTATCCTTTGAAGTGCTGGGTTTGTGGGAAGATATTGTGCAAATTTGGTTTTGTCATGGAATATCTTGGTTTCACCATCTATAGTGATTGAGAGTTTTGCTGGGTATAGTAATCTGGGCTGGCAATTGTGTTCTCTTAGTGTCTGTATGATGTCAGTCCAGGCTCTTCTGGCTTTTATAGTCTCTGGTGAGAAGTCTGGTGTAATTCTTATAGGTCTGCCTTTATATGTTACTTGACCTTTTTCCCTTACTGCTTTTAGTATTTTTTCTTTGTTTTGTGCATCTGATGTTTTGATTATTATGTGACGGGAGGTATTTCTTTTCTGGTCTAGTCTATTTGGTGTTCTGTAGGCTTCTTGTATGTTTATGGGCATCTTGTTCTTTAGGTTAGGGAAGTTTTCCTCAATAATTTTGTTGAAGATATTTACTGGCCCTTTAAGTTGGGAATCTTCATTCTCATCTATACCTATTATCCTTAGGTTTGGTCTTCTCATTGTGTCCTGGATATCCTGGATGTTTTGAGTTAGGAGTTTTTTGCATTTTGCATTTTCTTTGACAACTGTGTCAATATTTTCCACCGTATCTTCTGCATTTGAGATTCTCTCTTCTATCTCTTGTATTCGGTTGGTGATGCTTGCGTCTGTGACTCCTGATCTCTTTCTTAGGTTTTCTATCTCCATGGTTGTCTCCCTTTGAACTTTCTTTATTGTTTCTATTTCTAGTTTCAGATCCTGAATGTTTTTGTTTAATTCCTTCTTTGTGTTTTCTTGCATTTCTTTAAGGGATTTCTGTGATTCCTCTTTAAGGGCTTCTATCTGTTTACTTGTACTCTCCTGTATTTCTTTAAGGGAGTTACTTAATTCCTTCTTATAATCCTCTATCATCATCATGAGAAGTGATTTTAATTCTGAATCCTG